>NW_025999897.1:2271593-2298452 GCF_001458135.2 Marmota marmota marmota | reverse complement strand
ATAAGAGACAGTATATATATATGTGTGTGTGTGTGTGTGTGTGTGTGTGTGTGTGTGTGTAAAGCTGGGGCTGTAGCTCAGCAGTAGAGCACTTGCCTAGCATGTGTGAGGCCCTGGGTTCGATCTCCAGCACCACATAAAACTAAATAAATAAAATAAAGGTATTGTGTCCGTCTACAACTAAAAATATTTTTTTAAAAAAGTAGAAAGTATTTGCACATTTACAAGTTCATGATCCTCGAACTGTTGAGCAATTGGCAGCATCCGATTCCCATGGAAGTCCTTTGCTGGTTTAATGTATCAATAGGTCAAATACCCCGATTTGGTATTCGTATGATGCAAAGCCCAGACACAAAGAAGTGCTGATTCTTTCAAACTGTAAGTGACTTCTCCAGCTTCCTAAGCTGCAGAAACTGACTGGCTACTACAGACACAAAAGCCTCACTTGAGCATGAGGAACTGTGTTTCATTGAATAAGCTATTTTCATTCTAAGTCATGTTTTTTCTCATTTTCAGTGCAAACAAGCACTGAATGCATCTTTACTTGAGGATTTCCTGGGAACTGCCATATTGAGAACCACAGAGTAGGGGCTTTGTTGACCTCCTTACCAAGAGAGAATCAGAGTACAAATTGGAGCTCGCTGTTATTTTAAGGCTTATGACCTCTCATTCAAGCAGACCTTGGTAAGGACAAGGCACAGCCATGGTGCTGAGGACTGAACCAGGGCCTCTGTATCCTAGGCAAGAGCTCTACCCCTGAGCTGCGCCCCAGCCAGGCTTCTTCCTAAGCCTCCAGCTTAACTTCTTGGGAAGAATGTAATGCTAGATTGTATATGTGCCCCCCAAACCAAGGAGAATGGGGTGCATATCCCGCTCTCTGAAGCCATGCAAGCGCCATCCCAGGGAAGAGAGAATCCACCACAGGGAAGCACTGTGGTTGTTTCTCACACATGACATGCACAGGTATAAGACCTGCCCACACATTAATTTGGAATCTGAATGTTTCCGAACTTCCCAACTCCCCAAAACTTTCACCTTTAAAATCAAAGAAAGCAGGCTGGGGATGTGGCTCAAGCGGTAGCGCGCTCGCCTGGCGTGCGTGTGGCCCGGGTTCGATCCTCAGCACCACATACAAACAAAGATGTTGTGTCCGCCGAAAACTAAAAAATAAATATTGAAAATTCTCTCTCTCTCTTAAAAAAAATTAAAAATTTTAAAAAATAAAAATCAAATCAAATCAAAGAAAGCCAGGAGTGGCGGCGCACACCTGTAATCCCAGCAGCTCAGGAGGCTGAGGCAGGAGGATCCCAAGTTCAAAGCCAGCCTCAGCAACTTAGTGAGGACCTAAGCAACTTAACGAGAACCTGCTCCTATATAAAATATTAAGAAGGGCTGGAGATGTGGATCAGTGGTTAAGTGCCCCTGAGTCAATCCCAGGTACCCCTCCCTGGAAAAAAGAAAATATTCACTGAGACAAACAATCATCTCAATTGTTTTTTCTGCTCTGACATATTCTTCACTCCTCTCAAAAGTTTTTTGGCTATTTTTCAAAGCAGTGACATTTGCCTAATATAAAATCCACCCTATTAACCACCTCAGTGCACAAGTCCGCAGCATTAAGTACATTCGCTGTGTTGTACAACTGTCGCCACTATCCATTGCCAAAACCTTTTCATGATCCCATATGGAAAGTTACCCATGAAACACACCATCCCCAACACAAATACCCATCCCACCCCCTCCTCTAGGCCCTGATAGCTTCTATTCTACCTTCTCTGTGAATTTGCCTATTTTAGGTCCTTACATGTGTGTGTGTGTGTGTGTGTATGTGTGTGAGTCCTTTTGTGTCTGGCTTATTTCATTTAGCATAATGTTTTTAAGGTTCATCCATGCTACAGCAGGTATTAAACATTTTAAAGACTTATTTTATGGGAGAAAAATCTGATGAGCCAACAAACAACTACCCAACTATGTGCTGTATTAATAAGCAGACATTGTCTAATTATTAGAAAAGAGACATTTTATAATGCTGGGTGATATTGGGCAAGTCACTTCACCTTGCTGAGCCTTCTTTCTTCAAGTGTAACAATGCTGCCAGTTAATAGCAAGTGACACATAATAAATCTGAATGGTAAGTATATAAAAATAAGATTGCCAGCTGGCAGTGGAAGCTGCTGATGAAGAACCATGAGAAAAATAGAGACAGAGCATACAGGCAATTAAAACAGAAGATCTATGTACTCAGCAGGTAGCTCACAAGACAGGATGACATTACCTGGAACACCAATACATGAAACTCCTTTTATTTGGGGTTTATTTTCAGTAAATCTCTGTTCTTTTCAACCACAGGAGCTAACTAAAAATAGTCGGTGTGTTAGTCATCTTTCTGCTACCATGACAAAATACCTGAGGTAGAAATGCATAAGAAAAAAAAGGTTTATTTTCACATAGATTTTAGCTCATGGTCACTGTTGCTTTGGGCCTCTGATGACAAGGTGTATCCCGGGAGTGTATGGAGGAAGAGGCCTGCTCACCTTATGGTGGCCAGGAAACAGAGAGGAAGGACTTATGGTCCCAAGGTCTCCTTCAAGGGTATGCCTCCAATGACCTAACTTCCTCCAACGAGGCCCCATCTCTTAAAGGTTCCAACACTTCAGGAGCACCATGCTGGGAAGACCAAGCCTTTTAACACACCAGATTCCAGATCTAAACAATAGCACTTGGGAATTACACTAAAATGCCTTTTCTAGAAACATGTTTGCAGAGAAAACATAAGAAATGCAACTTTTGAGTCCTTTTTGGGATTTCAAAAAACCTTAATAACATCCCAAGTAGCAAGAAAAGAAAAATATTTAAAGTGTGATGTGTTTCTACTTGAAAGGAGCTACAGAGATGAAGTCAGATCCACGAAACCCGCTTCATTTCCATGCAGGCAGTTGTAAAAATAATTATGCTTTATCCCTGTAAATTCAACGAGGGTGCTTGGATCATTTAAAAAAGAAAAAAAAAATGTCCAGGCATGATGGCGCATACCTGTAATCTCAGCTGCTCAGGAGGCTGAGGCAGGAAGATGGCAAGTCCAAGGTGAACCTGGGCAACTCTGGGATGTAGCTCAAGGGTAGAGCACTTGCCTAGCATGTGTGAGGCCCTGGATTCCATCCGTCGTATCACCTGGTGGATCAATGGGATTACATTCAGGTTCCATTGAGCAACATGACCTGCATTGTCCGAATATAAAAATGTCAAAAGCTTTTTTCTGATATGGTAGGTCTGATTTACATCTAAATGAAAAAGCTTTTTAGCGTGATAAGACACCCCCTCCACGCTTGAGGAAGGACTTTTGAGACAGATCTGATTAATACACAGAAGTTAAACTAGAAAGGCCAACATTTTGCTAATTGGATTTGCTAAGCAATACCTTTGCCTCAGCGGAAACCCTTCAGCGGTTCCTTTTTCCATAAAATTAAGCCAAAGGTGCGCAGAGAGGCATACACATCTGTAAAACCAGACTTCTCAAATCTGGATCCAAACATAAATCAAATATTTTAAGTGTTTTTAAGAAGATTCTCTCCTTCCCATTCCCACTGCACCTATCTGGACACTTCAGATGAAAACCAATGAAAGATGGTTTAAAAAGGAGACCGTGTCAGTCCCCTGAAGGGACAACCTGGGAGACTTTCTTCCTAGAGGGAGCACTGGGACCCACCAAAGGGACCTCAGTGGAAGTAAAAATTAAGACGGCCAAGAGGGAGCGAGATTTCCCTGTGAGCCTGAGATCACGTTACACACAAGTCTCTCTGTTAAGCTTGCAGATAAAGATGGCTGTCTGGAAGCAGGGTTTTGACAGTTTCCAACTACGGGGACTTCTGCTGACTTGCTGTTTCAAAAGACCTGTCGCTTACTGATAGCCCTCTGGTGATGCTCCCTAGTAACCAGTGATCACAGCTTCACCTGTGAACAGACCACGTGCAGGTACAAGCTGCACACCTAACAAGGCCAACTGAAAACTGTCCACATCACACCTACTGCCCCTCGCCCCGCCCCGCTCTTCTTTCCCCTTTAAAACTCAATCCTCCTTTCCCTGGATGGGACACTTGACCTCTAACTGCACCTGTCTCCCAATCTGCAAATCAGTTCTCTTCTCAAATAAAAAGCAGTCTTTGCTTTGTTTTATCTAACCTCATTTATGGTTTCTTGGTTATATTTCTGAGATTCCACATGTTATTCTTCCTAATTTCTGGCCTTGGCGTTTTGGCTTTCCACGGATAAGTGGTCTCCAACTCACATGACCCGTGGGCACAGTGGCTCCTCACCCCCGTCCCAGCTGCCCCGCGGGACTCCATGCCTACGCCCAAACTCATGCGTCCTCACCGAGGAACCCCACTCCCACCTTCCCTCCTGGGACAGGCATCCCCACCCCCCCTGGACAGTAGGAGCCCCCATTTCTCTTCCAGTTCCCAGCAGGTGAAGCTGTTTCCCCATATCTCAAGGTGAGGCTCTGGAAAAGTTCTGGGGATGAGCCAGGCCGCTGGGGTTTCAAATGCTAACGGAAAGGCCATATTGATCAATCTCAGCCCCACGGGGCATGTCCATCACCCAGCTGTGAATCTGGTTTCTGTGCACAACACCATTACCCTAAGGAAATATGGTCTGAGTTCAAAATAACCAACTCTCCCAACTTCTGGAACTTCCAACTCTTTTGAAACTTGGGGGCAGCTCAAGGGTCTGCTTTATAGTTACTACGTAGATGTAACTGATGCAAGAAGTCATCCGTCTGTTTTGGGGGAGATAATAAACTTAATTTCACTATAATCGAATCTAATTTAATTCCAAAAAAAACAATTTCTTGATATGAAAACACTATGTACACTATGTAAATTGAAAAGCACTGAGAAACAAAATTTGCCATTTCTCCTTATTTCAAAATATTAACATCAAGGTTTTAAAAATCTAGATGTAGCTAACATTTGCCAATGAAGACATCATTGGCATTGCCTTCAAAATAAATTTTAACAGAAAAATGGAGATGTTTGCATCGATGGCAACAAATGTCTTGTTTTTTTCCTACTCGATTACTAAGACAGAATTTAGGCAATTTATAAATCTTAACATACCAAAAAATAATAATAATCAACTAAAAGTTTAGGTTAAGAATAGGACTGATTTATTTGCAAAGCTGGTTGTGAAGGAGTGATTTAGGGCATTGGTTGTCCTTAATCCACACATACCCTCATACTTACTCATGCTGGGCTTACAGAGTAAGAACCTGTCTAGAGTGGAGAACAACTTCCACACAGGTGAACAGGGAGCCTCGCTTAGACACACTTGGTCTTTCCCTTAGGCAGCAATGCCACCAAGAAGCTTTACCAGTACCTACCCCTGCCCGATGCCACTTGCCATACCTCCTAGAAGCCTCAGATGTCTTCATCAGCCCCACCCCCAACTATTGAGACAAAATATGAGTTGCCCCTCTTCTCAGCTAACCTGGTGCTTTGCCTTCACCTGAAATTCCTCTCTGCACTCCCTATGAATAAGTTCACAGGGTCAATTTCTGCTTTAGCCCTCCTTCCTCATTCTGGTTCTGATAAAACTTATTCTATAATCTAGAACCTTCTTTCCTATTTTTTTTTTCTTTCTTTCCTCCTGTTCTTCCTGCCTTTCCTCCTTCCTTCTATGTACCTAATGTATAACTGGACACTGGGAGAGGAAAAGCAGTATAAAAGTGAGCAAAAACAAATCTGGTATCTGTCCTTATAGTCTGGCAGGAAAGAAAATATAGTAACTATATAGTCACACAAATAAATATGTAATTGCAGTTTGGTGCAGAGTCAATGAAGGAAAGTTACATCATGTTAAAAGAGCATGTAACACAAAGAAAAGAGGACTGGTCAGCAGACCTGAAGGTGAGTGGCGATTAGATGAATCAGGAAGAGCTAAAGCATCCCTAGCAAAGGACATGGCATGTGCAAAGGCCCCAGGGTAGGAGGAGGCATAGCCTAGTCCACACTCTGAAGAATACAGCTTGAGTCAGAAGGCAAGGGATATCTGATGAGAGATGAGCCAGAAAAGAGTGGTAGGGGATGGATCTTACCCAGCTCTTGTGACTCAGCAAATAAAAACACAGGATGCCAGTTGCACTTCACATAAACAATGTGTAACTGCATGGAACCTACTTAGAAAGTAAATATATATATATATATATATATATATATATATATATATATATATATATTATCTGAAACTCAGAGATAGGAAAAGGTGGGCATCCTGTAATTTGGCAACCCTACTTGTGGATCGAGGTAAGGATTTGACTTTGTTCATCCTGAGAACAAGGTATCAAAGGATTGTAAGCAGGAAGTGGCAAAATCTCATTAGAACTTTTAATCAATCACACTGGCTACAGATGGTGAGGAAGCAAACCCAGTACAGGGAGGCCAGGGAGCAATCTCCATGGTAAGAGGAAAGGGTTTGGGATAGGAGAGAGGTGGATAGGCTGCGCCAGGCTTAGAAGACAGAGTCTACTGCAATCCTATTTTAAATGCCTTCCATGGGCTGGGGCTGTAGCTCAGTGGTAGGACCCTTGCCTTGGGAGTGTGAGGCACTGGGTGGATCCTCAGCACTGCATAAAAAATAAATAAATAAAGATATTGTGTCTATCTACAACTAAAAAAAAAAATTAAAAAAATGCCTTCCATGAGCCTATGATGCACAATCTATGTCACCTGCCTGGTGATATAAAAATTCTAGAATCATATAGGTGACCAATTATTTGGCATCTCAAACTTAACACAACCAAAACAGAAATCTGACTCCAACCTCGCCAAACCAACCTTTGCAAACCCTCCTCGCCTGCCCTGACTTCTCATTTCAGTAAAAAACACTCGGATCCACCTGACACTCAAAGCAAATGCGCAGAACTGGTCCTTGATTCCACTCTCTGTCACCACCACACTGGATCCATCCGCCATCTGGTGGATGTCACCTCCAGATTGCTCGCTGAATTAGTCCACCTTTTCCTCCCTCCACTATGACCACCCACCACGAGCAACCACCACGTGTATCCATCTGAATACTGGAGCCTAAAACCTGTTCTGTTCCCACTTTTTTCCTCGGTGAACCACCCTTCACTCAGGAGCCAGGGGCATCTTTTCAAAACAGAAATCAGATTGAATTTAAAACCCTTCAAGGCCGGTGGCAGCCCACGCCTGTAATCCCAGCAGCTCCGGAGGCTGAGAGAGGAGGATCGCGAGTCCAAAGCCAGCCTTAGCAATAGCGAGGCACTAAGCAACTCAGTGAGACCCTGTTTCTCAATAAAAGACAAAATAGGGCTGGGGATGTGGCTCAGTGGTCGAGTACCCCTGAGTTCAACCCCTGGTATCAAAAACAAAACAAAACAAAAAACCCTTCAAGGACTTTGTACTTCATTTGGAATAAAGTGCCCACTCCTTACCCTGTCTAGTGGAAGGCCCTGGATGATCAAGCTCCCGCCCCCTCTCAGCACCATCGCCTTCCATTCTCCCCTCACCTGCCTCCTCCTTGTCCATCAGATCTCAGGGCAAGGGTGTCATCCTCATGTGTCACGCTGCCCCCACCCCACCCCACTGACAGCAGCTCTGGGAATAGGAACCTGGCCTGTGTCCTCTGGTGAGACCACAGCTCCGAAGTGTTCACCATTATTTGTGGAAGGAATGAAGGCACTGGTACAGTGGGGGCCTGGGACGTGAGGGAGAGGAAGCATCAGTGGGTCCTGCTTCCATCAAAAGACCTGTTCTGCTGACCCAAGCCTGATCCTCAGCCCACGACTGGGAACCACTTCTGACAGCCAGTGCTGCATTTATATATATATATATATATAGTTGTCAATGGACCTTTACTTTATTTATTTACATGCAGGGCTGAGGATGGAACCCAGGGCCTCTCACGTGCTAGGCAGGCTCTACCGCTGAGCCCCAGCCCCAGCCCAGCTGTGCTCTCTTGAGCTGCTTTTGACTGCCACTTCTCCGAAGCTCTGATCATGGCTCAGGGACCCTCAAAATCCAGGCTGGACCCCTCAAGATGACAGGTTGTTCTTGAAGATTGTAGGGCTGTTGTGGACACAATACCCTGCCCACCCACCCCCAACTCTTCAGCCAAGGGGTCTCCTCCCTCAGACCTCTCCTGTTACAATTCAGTTCTGAGGCCTGGGAACACAGCTCAGAAGTCAAGTGCTTGGCTGGCATGCACAAAGCCCTTGGTTTGATTTCCTGCAGAGGAAAAACAAAAACAAAAACAAAAAAAACATCTGCATGACTTCAAATTCCAAACACACGCTCATTAGGTTGGCTGTTATTAAGCACAACAGATACAAAACAAAAATAACCAGAAAATATCGAATGACATCAAGATGTGAAGATATCGGAACCGTTGCGCTCTACCAAGAGGAATGTAAAATAGTGCAACCGTTGTACAAAACAGCATGGCATTTCCTCAAAAAATGAAACACAGCCAGGCGCAGTGGCACATGCTTGTAATCCCAGCAGCTCTGGGGGCTGAGGCAGGAGGATCACAAGTAGGCCACGTCTGGGCAACTTAGTGAAACCATGGCTCAAAATAAATTTTTTTCTTTTATCGTGGTACTGAGGATTTAACCCAGGAGCACTCTGACACTGAGCTACATTCCAGTCGTTTTTTTTCAATTTTGTTTTTTATTTTGAGACAGTGTCTTACTAAATTGTCTAAGCTGGCCTTGAACTTGGGATCCTCCTGACTCAGTCTCCTGAGTCACTGGGATTGCAGGTGTGCACTACCACCTCTGGCTCAAAATAGAATTTTTTAAAAGGGTCTGGGATGCAACATAGGGATAGAGTGCTTGCCTAGCATGCACAGGGCCCTGGGTTCAATCCCCAATACAAGAGAAAAAAAAATCTAGATATAGATACTGAGGGTTGGCATGATTAGGAGAGGGCACTAGCCTCCCAATCATGGGAAGGTTGAAGTATGTGCCCCAAAATATGAGGAAAGGTCTCAGGTTCTCTCCCTGTCTAATTTTTGCTGTGGAGATGGACTGGGGTTCCCTTCATGTTAGCATGAGCCTCACCACTCCTCTGCTGGTGGTTTATTGTAAAACTGACCGACCCTTTCTTTTTCTTCCTCCTCTCCTTCTCCACCTCCCCAACCACAGGGAAAACAAGATTAATTTCCTCCCATTCCACACCAGGTTATTCTGTCCTTCCACTCACCGTCCACAAGAGTAAAGGAATCCTACCTGGGCTGGGGCTGGGTTCAATGGTAAAGCGCTTGCCTTGCTCTGTCAGGCACTGGGTTTGATCCTCAGCACCACATAAAAATAAATAAAGTAAAGGTATTTGTCCATCTACAACTGAAAAAAAAAGAGTAAAGGAATCTGTGTCCCCAAGACAAGCAGACCTGGGCAGCCAGCAGGTTGGAGCAAAGGGGCATGTCACGCACACCATCTGAATGTGAATCTTGCCTTGTGAAAGGCACACCTAGAGCCCAGTCTTAAATTTCCCCTATAAAAGTCCTTGGTTCCCCTCCTAAGGGAATAATAGCTCTTGAGACATTCCTCTGCTACTCTTCTCATTTGCTAACAAATTAATTAAACTTCTTTTCCCTTTTTTCTCAAAAACCTTGCCCTCATTATTTGGATTGGCACTGGGAACAAAGACAGAGCTTTTGATAAAAGAGAAACCATTGTCAGAAGTGTCTGCCTAAATTTTGGTAATGTTGCTCAATTCCTTGCTGTGGACCGAGCATTTACTTCCATGATGTTTTGAGATTCTAAAACTCCGGAGGCTGGGACAAGAGGATTGCGAGTTCAAAGCCAGCCTCAGCAAAAAGCAAAGCACTAGGCAACTCAGTGAGACCCTGTCTCTCAATAAAATACAAAATAGGGCTGGGGATGTGGCTCAGTGGTCAAGTGTCCCTGAGTTCAATCCCCAGTATCAAAAAAAAAAGAAAGAAAGAAAAGAAAAAATAACCATATCTCAGAGCATCTTAGACCTTCTTTAAGAACCACGACAATTTTCACATGATAGGAAGTCTTGATGGCATCCACACAGCTACCCTCCACTTTCTTCGCAGAATATGAATACTCCTTTGACAAAACACTTACTGTACCCGACTCACGCGATGGTAAACATCACTCCACCTTCCACGACAAATCTGTACCGAGCAACATCCTCCTTCTTGAAGATGAGCAGGCATCCCTTCCTACCCGTTATATAATTAGACTGTTCATTGTATATTTGTCACCTGCTTCTATTCTAGGAAATGAATGTGAGAGGCAGTACCTTCCCACAGTCTTCTCAGCTAGGCAGCCAAGTCGCATAAACATGACAAATAACCGAGACAGAACATCCACAGCATGGAGTTAAATGCACAGGGTCACAGCTGCCTTTAAAGACCAGCCCTTACATGTCTCTCATCAGTGATGAATAGCCAAGCCCTGTTCTTGCTCTTTGGAGCTTGATGGACACATACTAGAAAGGGAACACTTTGACCTATTCCTAGTTTAGCTTTCAGGAAACTCCCAGATCCCTTATTACTGCTGGTGTCCTTTCCAGAAAAGATTACGATCTCCTTTAATAGTTTACCAAACTTAGACTCAAATTCACAGAAGGATATGCACATGTCAATGCAGCCTTCTCAACCAGAAAGCCGTACTGTACCCTAACACATGTATCCATCACCGTATTCTATCCATTACCATGGTTGGCAATGAAGAGCAATTTACCCCACAAACACATTAAATCCCTTGTTTGGGTCAGGAAAAATATCTGTTGCCATGAATACAAAAATGTAAGGTCATTCATTAGATCAAAAAGTATATTTGAGGGGCTGAATATGTAACTCAGTGATAGACCACTTGCCTAGCAAGTGCAAAGCCGTAGGTTCAATCCTCAGAAACACACAAACACAGAATACATTTGTGATAATATGTAGTAAATACTAGGTAATGGGGATGTGCAGATATTTCTGACAGACAGGGGTCCCCTTCCCCCAAGAAGCTTATGACATAGAGAGGGAGACTAGATATGTGAGCGAACAAATGTAAACCAAGGTAAAAGAAAACAAGTAGGCTTGCTTAGACAAGGTAGAAGGATGGTGTCCTCATCCTCCTTCACCTGGATAACTACAATAACCTTGTAATGAATCTATTTGCACCCCAAGGCGTTTGTGCTGGTTGCTAAGGATGCTCTTGACCCAGCTAACCACATAATGAACTTCCTCACCTCCTTCACATTGCTACTCAAAAGACATACTTTCACTGAGCGTGGTGGTGCATGCCTGTAATCTCAATTACTCAGGAGGCTGAGGCAGGAGGACTGCACATTCAAGGCCAGCCTCAGTAACTTAGCAAGACCCTGTCTCATATTTTTAAAAAATGGGTTGGGGATGGAACACAGTGGTAGAGCGCTTGCCTGGCGTGTGTGAAACCCTGAGTTCAACCCCCGCTAACATATATGCACAAAAAAGTCCCCTAGGCCATCCTAACTCAATATCACATATACACATATTGTCTATTCACTCACAGATATTTTATTTTCCCCCTCTGAGCTTTATATTGTTCTCCTTTTGTTGTGAAGCGTCAAAACAACTCACATTTTCCTGAACCCACCACTTAATCAATATCTAACTTGAATATTTCATGAAATCCAAAAACTATCAAAAATCAATTCCCTACTATTATTCATGAATAAAGCAAGATGAGAAAATTCTTCACATTTGGATGGAATGATCTACGTCATTCACAGGTCTCTTACAGTCCATAAAGTGAAAAAAAAAAAAAAAAGCAAACAGCATTAAGGCAAGCTCAGGGAGGACAGAAATTTCCTGTGGGGCAGAAAAGCAAAAGCTCCCTTGATCTTGGTTTTCAGTATGAATACGGGCTGTGAAAGCTGGGCCTCAAGATCCTAAATAAGTAAATAAATAAAGCGAAGAGCAGAACAATGGATCTGCCATGCTGCCATTTACCTAAAGGGAGGGCACAGAAAACATACACACATCTATGACTTGTGCGTGTGCGACATCTATTTAAATTGTCCTCTCCAGGGAGAACAGAGTGGCTAGAGATAGGGGTAGGAAGGTGCTGGGCACCGTTTTTCATGTCCGAGATGTTGCGAATGTGTCACCTATTGTATTAGCGTGTCCAGGTGCCAAAACAAAGTGCCACAGACCAGGTGGCTTAAAACACAAGCATTTATTTTCTGAAGGCTGAAAGTCTGAGATCAAGACCTCATTAAGGGGCTGGGGATGTGGCTCAAGCGGTAGTGCACTCGCCTGGTATGTGTGCAGCCCAGGTTCGATCCTCAGCACCACATACAAACAAAGATGTTATGTCCGCCGAAAACTAAAAAAATAAATATTAAAAAAAAAAAGACCTTATTAGGGTTTGTTTCTCCTGAGGCTTCTCTCCTTGGCTTGGACCTGCTGCCTTCTCCCCAATCTTTAATTATAACAAAACCAACCATATCGCCTTAGGGCTCACCTAAGGACCTCACTTACCTTAATCACTTCTTTAATGTCCCTGACTCCAAATACGGTCAGGTTCTAAGGTACTGGGGGTTAGAGCTTCGACATATGAATTTGCAGGAGAGGAAGATAATTCAATCCCTAACAGCCATTGGGGTGAGAGGGAAAGAATGAAAATGAATGGGGGAAAGAAAGAAGAAAAGGAAAAATTTTTGAATTTACCTCCTGTTAACCTTTTCCAGGGCTAGAGATGAATCAAGGGTTGCTCCAGTTCTTAGCAAACATAAAATGTTCTGTTGCAAGCTTCTCAAGCTGTTCTTTTCCTTGTCCTAAGATGTCCTAAGCATCAGAGGACAGGGCTCAGCCTTCACTTCTTGGGTGGTAGCCCTCCCACTTCTTCTTTCCACTAGACTCCTTCAGGGATCTTGCACCTGACTGAGGGTCAAAGATTCAAGAAAGTTTGCAGTTTACCTTTTTTGCAAACTAAGGAGCTTTGAACCCTTCCATCCCAGGTAGGTTACCTTGATTCCTGCACTACTCTTCAGTGCAAGTATTTGTATAGAACTTCTCAAAGTGTACAGGAACCTCTGGGAATGCAGAGATGCTTTCAGAGGGTCCAAAAAGACAAGCTAGATTTTTTTTTTTAATGTTTATTTTTTAGTTGTAGTTGGACACAATATCTTTGTTTTATTTATTTTTATGTGGTGCTGAGAATCGAACCCAGGGCCTCACACATGCTAGGTCAGTGCTCTACTGCTGAGCCACAACCCCAGTCCAACAAGCTGTTTTCATAACAATATTCAGATGTTATTTCCCTTTTTCTGTGTGCCATGGAACTATCCAGAAGCTACCCAACACAATACCAAGATGGATTGATTGCACAAGCAGATGAGAGAATCTGGTTATCTTTTTTAAGTCAGACATTGAAGAGAGTATTTTAAAATGTAAAATAATGCTACCCTTCACACTACATTGTTTTTAAAAGTATTTTTCATTAATAAAAGTGGTGTTTATGTTAACATGTAGTGAGTTTATTATTTTATAATCAATATATGCTCTTGTTCTAGTCTTAATTTGTAATACAGTAAATATCTAGAGATACAACCCATGAAAATTACCCAATAATTTCTAAGAGCTTGGCTTGGTGGCTCACACCTGTAATCCCAGGGACTCAAGAGGTTGAGGCAGGAGGATCTCAAGTTCAAGGCCAGCCTCAGCAATTTAATGAGGCCCTAAGCAGCCTAGTGAGATCTTGTCTAAAAATGAAAAATAAAAAGGGGAACTGGAGATATAGCTCAGTTGGTAGAATGCTTGAGTGCTTGCCTAGCATGCACAAGGTCCTGGGTTCAATCTCCAGCACCACCAAAAATAAATAGATAATAAACGGGACTGGAATGTAGCTCAGTGGTAAAGTACCTCGGGGTTTCAATCTTCAGTACAAAAGAAAAAGAAAAAAAAAAGACTGTAAAGGAGTCCTGAACCTCTAAATTTGAGAACCTCTGCTTCAGTGTCTTCAAACTGGAAAAGGAAAGCATAATTCCAATGCTATCATCAGTACCAGAACCAGATGATACATGTTGCAATAGCACTGGTTTCCAAAGTCAGGGATTAAATTGTCTCAGAGAGTCAAGGAAGACTTATGGAGGAGAAGGATACTAGGCTGAACCCCCAAATAAGGGAAGTATGTACCAAATAGATTCAATAGAGGGGCTGATTGTGATGGGAGGAAAAGGAAGATTTCACAGAGACCACGATGTCTGTCCATGATGTCTGTGCTGAATCTCAATGCAGGAAGAATCGCTTCTCCCACTAACAAAGGGACCACAAATTTCAACATCAAATTCCTTGGTCACTTAAAAAAAAAAAAAAAAACGACTTGGCTTTGCGCAGTGGCAAGCTTCTATAATGTCAGCAACTCGGGAAGCTGAGGCAGGAGAATCACAAGTGCAAGTTTGAGGCCAGTCTGGGCAATTTATGAAACCCTGTCTCAAAATAATCTGAAGTTGCTGGGATTACAGATGTGCCCCACCAGTACCCTGCTACTATCTATTTTTTCTACTTCAAAAACATTTTTTTGTAGTTGTAGATGGACAGCATGACTTTATTTTGTTTATTTTTATCTGGTGCCGAGGATTGAACCCAGTGCCTCACACATGCAAGGCAAGTGCTCTGCCACTGAGCTACAGCCCCAGCCCTATTTTTCCTGTTTTTATTTTTTACATAATTGATTGAATTACCCACACATACCTTAGCATGATTCTTTATTTTTGGACACACCCAAGCATATCTTAAAAACACAAATTTCTCCTGGCCAAAATTTGCCCAGGGCATCACAGCATAACAAACAAGGTTATATCTGTGAAGACAGAATCTAGAGAATGAGAGAAAATATTTGCTAGCTACACTTCTTACAGAGGAGTAATGTTCAGAATATATTAAAACACTAAAAAAAAACTTACCACCACAAAAAACAAATAGCTCAATCAATAAACAGGCAAAAGAATTAGACACTTCTCAAAAGAAGAAATAAATATAAATGGCCAAAAAATTATGAAAAAATATACTATATCTTTAGCAATTAGAGAAATGCAAGTCAAAACTACACCAAGATTTCATCTTTCTCCAGTTAGGATGGCAGCCATTAAGTTTAAAAATAACAATAAATGCTGGAGAGGATGTAGGGAAACCAGAACACTTAGATTGTTAGTGAGATTTTAAATTAGTACAACCACTATGTAAATCAGTATGAAGATTTCCCAAAAGACTAGGAATGAAACCACAATATGACTCAGCAATACAACTCCTTGGTATTTATTCTAAAGAATTAACGTCAGGGCTGGGATGTGGCTCAAGCCATAGCGCGCTCGCCTGGCATGCGTGCGGCCCGTGTTCGATCCTCAGCACCACATACAAACAAAGATGTTGTGTCTGCCGAAAACTAATAAATAAGTATAAAAAAAAAAAAA
Source organism: Marmota marmota marmota (assembly GCF_001458135.2). NCBI lineage: Eukaryota > Metazoa > Chordata > Mammalia > Rodentia > Sciuridae > Marmota > Marmota marmota. The sequence goes on along the minus strand of NW_025999897.1, from coordinate 2,283,015 downwards.
AAAAAAGAATTAACGTCAGCATATTATAGTAATACACGCAGACCTCTGTTTATATTGGCAGAATTCATATATTATTGAATCAGCCTCAGTGTCTGTCAACAGATGAATGGATAAAGAAAATGTGGTATATGTACATGATGGTATTTTTTTAAAAAAAAATTTTTTTATTAGTTATTGATGGATCTTTATTTATTTGCTTGTATGGGGTGCTGAGACTCAAACCCAGTGCCTCACACAAGCTAGGCAAATGCTCTACCACTGAGCCACAACCCCAGTCCCCCCAAAAAAGGAATTTTATTCAGCCATAATGAAGAATGAAATTATGTCATTTGCTGGTAAATGGATGGAACTGGAGATCATGCTGAGTAAAAGCAGCCAAACTCAGAAATCAAGAAGTGTATGTTTTTTCTCATACGTGGAAGCCAGAGAGGAGAAAGGGTGGAAAAGAGGCAGGGGGATGGAGACCAGTAGAGGAAGGGGACCAGGGTGAAGGAGGAAGGGAGGGAAAAGGGAGGTACTGGGTGATGAAAGGAATCAAATTATATATTGTGTGCACGTACGAATACGTAACAACAAATTCCAGAATTATGCATAATTATAATACACCAATAAAAAAGAAAAAAATTCTAATAAATAAATAACAAAATTTGCCCAGGGGCCTTTCAACTTCACTTTTTTCATTAAATAGTTTTTAAATCTCGTAAAGTGGGGAGACTTCCCCGCCCCTGCCAAGGGGAACAAGCTGAGACACAGCCAACCCGGAGTCCTGCAGGGACTGGACAATCCTGAGGCAATCAGGAACAGCACCTATTAAGAGTTCACTTAAGAGTTTTCTTTCTTAATCTAGTTTATTCACATTCAGCCACTTTCTAAACTCCTCCAATGTTCACAAGCACACTGGCGCACAGCTGATTCAATACCCAATAGGCAAGACTACCCCGCCTAGAGCATATCCGGGACCCCAGGGGGCGTGTCTCTGGGGGCGGGCCCAGGCGCAAAGTCCAGGCCCCGCCCACCTGGCGTCATTCGGCTCGGAACTCCGGTTTGGCCCGCTAGGGGTCGCAGACCGCGCGAGCCGATTTCAGGTTTGGTGAGCGCCCGCCCCTTTAGCCCCTTTCGGTGTCGCGAGAGAAAGCGCGAGGCCTGCCGGGAGGGATGCGCGGCCGTCCTTAGGTTTGACCAAAATGGCAGCCCTGGAAGAAGAATTCACGTTGTCCGTGGGAGCCCTGGGCGCCGGGCCCAATGGAGTCCTAGGTGTGGAGCCGAGCGACAAAACTGACCAGTTTCTAGTGACGGACAGCAGCAGGACCGTCATCCTGTATAAGGTGAGGGCGACAGGAGCGCCCCGGCTGCTGTCTCGCCCCTTTCTGAGCAAGGAGCCTTAAGTTCGGGTTTCTCAGCTTCAAAAAAGATTGGGAAGCGCGGGAGCGGAGATCCGGTCAGCCTGCCTGGGACCCCGAGCGAGGTCTAGAATCTGGCTGGACTGGGGTTTTTGGTAGAGAAGGGCATAATTTCCGAGTTGCTGGTGGCGGAGCGTCTCAGTGCACGTGGGAGACACGGGGAAAGGAAGGAACCTGTGTTTTCCCTGCGAGTCTCCCAGAGGTGTCCCGGCCAAGATTCCCTCCTGGGGAGTCTGTCACCCTGCTGCCCGCAGAGGGGTCCTGGGGCGATTGGGCGTCAGATGAGGACGCTGACAGGCTGGGACACGAATTTTTCTTAATAAACTAGATTAAGAAAGAAAACTCTTAAGTGAACTCTTAATAGGTGCTGTTCCTGATTGCCTCAGGATTGTCCAGTCCCTGCAGGACTCCGGGTTGTCCACTTCATCCCCATTCCTTGGGATGAGGGGTTCTTTGGCCATTGAAGAGGCCTAGCTTTCTTGGTGGCCTGGTGAGAATCTTAATTTCGAGTAGTTTGTGGGCAATTGGTTCACGCTACTAATCCCAGAGAAGAGTCCCAGGAAGTCGCAGGTCCCACCCCCTTTTTTCCCTGATTGGCAGCACACCTAACCTTGGTTTGGGTGATTTGTAGAAAGTAGTTATTTTTATGTAGGCTGCTGAACATAATTTTCCCTGTCATTTAAAAGTTAGCTGTCTGCTCTGAAGTTTGGGGACAGGGTGACAAAATTCCCTGTACTGCTTGTTTAGACGCATTTGGTTACTCTATTGGTCTTTACCTCAGCTATCCAGTGAATTTGTATTGGCTGGTCGGAATTGAATGGACCTGATTCTAGTGATCCTTGCTTAATTTAAGATGTCCCTGTTTAGACCCATAGTGAAATAAAATTTTAAATGTAAATGTTAATTAGTATTAATTAGCAGTGTTAATGTACTTTATTTTTCACTTTAGTAATGTAGTTATTTTATGTTTTCATTTAATTTTTAATCGTGGTAAAAGACAAAATTTATCATCTCACCTGGCAGGGTGATGCATGCCTGTAGTCCCTGGGACTAGGGAGGCTGAAGCAGAAGGATTGAAAGTTCAAGGCCTGTCTGAACAATGTAGCAAGGCCTTAAGCAAAGTGAGACCCTGTCTCAAAAAATAAAAAGGGCTGGGGATGTACTTCAGTGGTAAAAGTGTCCGTGAGTTCAATCCACAGTACCAAAAAAACAAAACAAACTCTGTACCTATAATAATTTTATCCCTCCATTCACTGTACCAGCCCCTGGCAACCATCATTCCTCTGTCTTTATCAGTTATCATTAGATACTTCATATGAGTGAAATCCTACAGTATATGTCTGTGACTGCTTTTTTTTTTTTTTAAAGAAAGAGGGAGAGAGAGAGAATTTTTTTTTTTTTTTTAAAGAGAGAGAGAATTTCAGTATTTATTTTTCAGTTTTCGGTGGACACACATCTTTGTATGTGGTGCTAAGGCTCGAACCCGGGCCGCTCGCATGCCAGGCGAGCATGCTACTGCTTGAGCCACATCCCCAGCCGGAGAATTTTTTTAATATTTATTTTTTAGTTTTTGGCGGACACAACATCTTTGTTTGTATGTGGTGCTGAGTACCGAACCCGGGCGGCACGCATGCCAGGCCAGCGCGCCACCGCTTGAGCCACATCCCCAGCCCCGACTGCTTATTTTTTTATCTTAAGAAATTTGTCAGGGGCTGGGGATATGGCTCAAGTGGTAGCATGATCGCATCTTAAAAAATAAATATTTAAAAAAAAAAGAAATTTGTCAAATATTGTCATTACAATGGCTTATTTTTTGAAAGTCTAATTGTTTTTAATGTCTGAAAAATATCTTCTTGAATATTATTTTTTATCTTACTTTCATTAGGTTTCAGATCAGAAACCCTTGGGCAGCTGGTCAGTGAAACAAGGTCAAGTTATAACATGTCCAGCTGTGTGCAACTTTCAGACTGGCGAGTATATTGTTGTACATGATAATAAGGTGAGTTTAAAAACTTGCATATAATAATATATACAACACAAGTCAAATATTGATATACTATTTGTGGTTATTATATGTAAATAGAGAATGGGATACTTTTTAACTGTATGCTTTGATTTAAGGTTTTGAGAATATGGAATAATGAAGATGTAAACCTGGATAAAGTGTTTAAAGCCACAGTAAGTCTTTGGATTTTCCAAAATATTTACTTAGCTTATTGGTGACATAAAATCTTCATAATATAGTATATGTTATTTATATTAATGCCTCTGAGAAAGTAAGCCTAAGGTTGCAATTGGTTTTTCATTTTTGTTATCTTATGTTTTGATAACATACTCCAACTCATGTTATAGGTTAGAAAATATAAACTTTATTATCCCATGGGATTGATAATTTAATTCATGAGTGATTATACTTATTTCCCTGAGTTTGGATGTTTGGGGTGTGTCTTTCATGAAAACAAGTAAACTTCCTGTGTACTTTCTTAGAATAGATAGAATAGACCTTTAATAGTGACCTGTAAAAAAAAACCATGACTAGAGGGCTGGGGTTGTGGCTCTGAGGTAGTGCACTCGCCTAGCATGTGTGAGGCACTGGATTTTATCCTCAGCACCACATAAAATAAAATAAACATATTGTATCTACCTGTAACTAAAAAATAAACAAATATTTTTTAAAAACGACTATATATGTATCTTTTCTACCAATGAATTAAAGTATGTTAAATTAAGTTTTCTTACTGATAAAATGAGGCTTTCAAATGAGATTGATCTCAAAGCTTCCTTCCAATTCTAAAAGTTTAATATAAATATAGTTGACAGTTTTTTAGAGTGGCTTACAATAGGGCTAATTAAGATGTAATGCCTTTGTTGCCTTGACCTTAAAACTTCTGTTCAGCTAGTTGTACTGTCCCCTGACTCTACTTTTTCCATTTACTTTGCACTAAAATGATTTTGAGTTTTACTCAGTGGGTCTTTTTAACCTAATATATGGATATTAAATTTTCTTGGGGTTTCAGGCTATAGTTATAATTGGAGCATCAGTGCATCAGTCTTTAACACCAGTGTTAAACTGTGTTTGTATCTCCTTTCACCTTTGGTTTTGGTAGACTCAGATTTTAGTCCATCCTCCCGTATTCATAATGGGTAAGCCAAAAATGATTAAAAATGGTTACTTATGGAAGAGAGAAGGTGATGGGGTAGAAAAAAATAAGAGCATAGCGGGCTGGGGTTGTGACTCAGTGCCAGAGTGCTTGCCTCGCACATGCGAGGCACTGGGTTCGATCCTCAGCACCACATAAAAATAAACAAAAATAAAGGTCCATCAATAACTAAAAATAAATAAATAAATTTTTAAAAAATGAATAAAATTTAAAAAATGAATAAATAAATGAAGATATTGCATCCGTCTGTAACTAAAAAATATTAGAAAGAATAAGAGCAGAGAAATTAGACTTCAGATTGTGTGTTTGAATAGACTTGATATGAGAATTATACATAGTCATAAAACAAAATTAAATCAAAATGAAAACCAGTAGCTTAAGAATAATGTTTTATCCTACTACATCAGGTGTAAATTGCTTTAGAATAAAAATTGAAATGTTCTTGATGTTTTTCTAGTTGTCAGCTGAGGTATATAGGATACACTCAATACAAGGGACAGAACCAGTAGTGCAGTTCAAAGAAGGTGCCGTTCGTGGTTTAGAGGCCTTGCTTGCAGAGCCCCAACAGAAAATTGAAACTGTTATCTCTGATGGAGAAGTGATTAAGTAAGTTATACTTATAAATGAATTTTTTTACCAAAATGGAAATGCATTGAGCATTTTTTTTATTACATTCTTTGCCATGTTCTAAAAGCATTTTTGGTTATAAACATAATAAAAGTAACCTAGGGCTGTGGTTAGAGCTCATTGGTAGAGCACTTGCCTAGTATGCACTAAGCTTTGGGTTTGGTCCTCAGCACCACAAAAGGGAAAAAAAAAACATTTATAAGACACTGACCAAACTAACTTCCCCAAAATCCTCTAGCATCATAGATGATTGAGGAAACCGTAGTCATATGCATCCAGTTCTAATGACAGAGAACTTGGATAGTCAGTTATTTGAATATGAAATGAATAATCCCCAAAGACCAAAATCTTTTTGCTTCATATTCCTTGACTTCCAGGTTATAACCTTTTCCTCTGGAGGAAAGTATAGCTTGTTAAGTGAAGTCATAATAGTGCTCTTTTATTTTTTTTTGAAATTTTTTTCACATTTTTTTTATTGGTGCATTCTAGTTTTATGTAATGATGGAATTTGTTGCTACATATTCATACATGCACACGATAGTGCTTTAAGACCTCTGCTTTCCCAGATTCTGGAATAAAACTGGAAAAATGACTCGCCCAAGTGATAGAAGGACATTTCTTGATTTCACATCTCTCTGATCCTCATTATTTCATCACATTTCCTGTTCAGTTGACTTGCTGCTTTTCCAGGTCCACCTGGTGGAAACTAAATTTCTACTCAAAGCAAAGACTTTTTCTTAGTAAGTGAACAATGACCAGCTTGATTTTTAGACTGCATGCCTTTGAGGTGTGAGCATCTGTGTTTGGGGAAGATCTTTGGGTACCACAGACTACCTAGCCGTCTTTGGTTATGAGCCCTATTTAGCTTCCCTGTAGCTTAGTTCCCTCCATTACTTGAAAAAGACAAATAACATCCATCCCAATGTTTTCCTCAGAACACTAGTCCCAAAAGTAATTCTGAAGAAAAGGGGATGGGGGAAGTTGATTTAAGTTTGGAAAGTCCTCCATACTGTCATCTCTTTCTTGAAACTTTACAATTCACGTTGTCACTTGGGGGCCAGGTATGGTGGCACACCTGTCATCCAGCAATTCAGGAGACTGAGGAGGATTACAAGTTTGAGACTCAGCTACTTTTAATGAGTCCCTAAGCAACTTGGTGAGACTCTGTCTTAACATAAAATAAATTAAAAAGGGCTGGGGAAGTAGCTCAAAGGAAGAGTGGCCCTGGGTTCTATTCCCAGTACAAAAAAAAAAGATTGTCATCTGGGAAGTTCAGCCTGCGTTTAATCCAGAGATGCATTTGACAGAAATGTCTGTTTATGACCTATGATACATATTTTGAAACATTGCATTAGGAATTCTTTGGTGCCTTTCTGACTCCAAAAGATAATAAAATAATAGATATTTTCTTAAATTTTATGCATAATATGTTTTAACTGATTATTCTATTTTGTAATTTTTTTAGGTGGGCAAAGTTTTTCATGGTATTTAGGCATCCTGCTTTAATTTTTATTACTGAAAAAGTAAGTGACATCTTTAGTTTTTGTCCATTGTGTGAACTTTTTAAAGTCACCTATATTATTTTTAAAACTAAAATGATAGCTCAGTGATTCTCTCAGAAGAGTCTTAAATATTTTCAATATTTTTAAACACTAAAAAGTATACCAGCTGGGCGTGGTGTTGCACACCTGCAATCCCAGTTATGGGGAAGACTGAGCAGGCATATTGCACATTCAAGACCAGTCTGAGCAACTTAGACCCCTGTCTCAAAAAAGGCTGGGGATATAGCTCAGTGATAGAGCTCTGCTCAGCTAAATCTCCAGTACCAAAATATATATATATTCATACACACACACACACAGTTAGAATTATTTCCATACTTATTTAATGTACTACACTAATATAATTAATTTAATTAGACAGGAAATTTCTAAGTATTCATTAAAGTCATTAGAATGGAGTAACAGCCAGACTTTGTGGCGAGTGCCTGTAATCTCAGCATCTCTGGAGGCTAAGGCAAGAGTATCACAAAGCCAGCCTCAATAACTTTTTAATTTGTCTCAAAATTAAAAAAGGGACTGGGCAAGCTGGGCACCGCCGCCGTGGTGTACACCTGTAATCCCAGCAACTCAGGAGGCTGAAGCAGGAGAATCGAGAGTTCAAAGCCAGCCTTAACAAAAGTGAGGCGCTAAGCAACTCAGTGAGACCCTGTCTCTAAATAAAATATAAAATAGGGCTGGGGATGTGGCTCAGTGGTTGAGTGCCCCTGAGTTAAATTCCCACCCCTCCACCCCACTCCCAAAAATGGAGCAACAACTTGTAATTTTAACATATTTAAATATAGTTGGTTGAAATAGAAATATTTGTAAAATAACATTTCCCTTTCATTGCAGCATGGAAGTTATTTTGCTTATGTACAAATGTTCAATTCACAAAACTTAAGCAAATATACACTTTTACTTGGACCAGAAGAAAAATGTATTACACTGAATTTTACTGCATACGTGGATCGGAAATTCATCTCTTTGATGTCAATAAGTGAGTTTTCCTTAAACTTGTAGCAATTGTAGATAGAAGGATATCATAGGTTAGTGTATAGTTTTCAATCTTGCAGTTTTCTTTTATGGCACTTCCCTTTTCGTGCTTCATTAACAGCATTTATTCCTCTTTGTTTTGCGCTTGGCTATATTTGTCCATGCATTAGATTAGTTGGTGCTGTGTTCTGAGTGGTATTGAAGTACTTCAGGTAGAGCACAGTTTGCTAATATTGTTTCTATAACTTTCATGCCTTAAAATTTATCATAAGCAATGTATAATGATATGATATCTATAATAACAGAAAAAAAAACCTCCTTTTATTCTTATAATAGGCCCAGGTTTTTTAATAGAGAAATTAGTGGATCATATAGTATCTTTGTGGCATTGAATGGTCTATTACTCTCTTCCAGCCATCAGATTCAGTGTGCCTTTCTTTGAACTGACTGAGACAGGTGGATCAGAAGGAGACTTAACAGAGAAGCCTTGGCCTATGTCACCTATGTCTTTTTCAAAGATTTTTATAATACCTTGGAATCTACCTCTATGTGATGGTCTGAAGTATAACCATAGTCTTACGCCTCTAGGGCAAAAAGGGAAAACCCTTTTGTGGTTGTGGTGTTCTCTCAAGTCCTTGATGGCTTCTTTTCAAGTTGTTTTGAAAAGGTGATGGTGCTAGGAAGAGCAATATTTCAGAAACATCCATATTATAATTGAATTTATTTGTTTGTTTACTTTTTTTTTTTTTTTTTTTTTTTTTTTTTGGTTCCTGGGATTGAAACCAGGTGTGCTTCACCACTGAGCCATAACCCCAGCCCTTTTTTTGTTTTGTTTTGAGACAGGGTCTTGCTAAGTTGCTTAGGACCTCACTGAGTTGCTAAGGCTGACCTCAAATTTGTGATCCTCCTGCTGCAGCTTCCCAAGTTGCTGGGATTACAGGCGTGCGCCTCCATACTTGGCTGCAATTTTAAATCTTTATGAAGTTTTTCAGTGCCACATATGTTTTCACTAGGTATTTAAAAGGTTCTCTTCAAGCCAGATGTGGTAATTCATGCCTGTAATCCCAGCTATTAGGGAGGCTGAGGCAGAAGGATTGCAAGTTCCACGCCAGCCCAGGAAACTTAGCAAGAACTTGTCTCAAAATGTAAAAAGTCTGGGGATTTAGCTTAGTTGTAGAATGTCACTGAGTTCATTCCCAGTACCATATACATACAAAAGACACTCTTTATTCATCATTTCTAGGTCATTGGAATGCACTTAATGTTTTAGTTTAATGAACATTGAAGGAAAGAAGTCTGAACCAAAGAGTTATATGAATCTATAAGCTAGAACCATGTGAAATTGCCAAAATTCGAACTGACCCTTGAATCAAATGTATGAAATATGATATGTCAAGAGCTTTGTAATGTTTTGAACAGCTAATAATAATAATTAAAAAAAAAAAGAACTGACCTACAAAAAACAGCAATTTCATATAGCTTTAAGGGTACTTGAGTAACAGAAACTCTAATTTGTGCTGGGGTTGTGGCTCAGTGGTAGACTGCTTGCCTAGCATGTGCGAGGTGCTGGGTTCAATCCTCAGCACTACATAAAAATAATGAAATAAAGGTATTGTGTCCAACTACAACTAAAGAATAAATATTAAATTTAAAAAAAAAAACTAGATCTCAATATTTTTTTTTCTTTTTAAGTATTTATTTTTAGGTGGATACAATATTTTATGTGGTGCTGAGGAACCACAGTGCCTCACACGTGCTAGGCGAGCACTCTACCACTTGAGCCACAACCCCAGCCCCTCAATTAATATTCTGATGGTGGGGCACTGGCTTCAATTCTCAGGACCAAAAAAAAAAAAATCATTTTTCCTAATCAGGGATATCTCTTATTGACTAGATTGTCTTTATTCCTGGTAGACCTCTCCCCATATTTTAAATTATTACATGGGTTTTCAGATTTGTTTTGTTTTTTAGTTGGACATAATACCTTTATTTTATTATTTATTTTTATGTGGTGATGAAGATGGAACGCAGGGCCTTGCATGTGCTAGGCATCTGCCTTACTGCTGAGCCCTATTTTCAGTTTTTATTTCTTCATTATTATAACATTATAATATTATTTACTGTGATTTTTTATTATTATTATTACTAATACCCCTCTCCCCATTTGAAGGTTGTAGTTATTTTTTAAGGGAAAGCACAGAATGATGGATTATTTATCAAATTGTTAAAATGTTAGGAACAACCTAGTACATTAAATTATAACAGATAAAGAACTATCCTTTACCCTATGAACCACTAATACTTGTTTCCAACAGGCTCTGATGGATGTATATATGAAAGCTTGATACCAATATATCCAAGTGACACAGAAAAAAATCAGAGGGTAGTTAAATCACAATTGCTTAAAGCTGTTGTGTCTGATAATTCTCGAAGTGGTATCGCACTCACTGTCCTGGATCGAGATCACATAGCAGTCCTCGGACCTCCGATGCCAGCTTCTAAGGGTAACTAAACTCCAATCAGTTAAGAAGTTCTTTGCCTTTTTTCTTCAAATTTATTATACCTTTTAGTCTTCCCGTTCTTTTTAATTTCTTAATTACCACACTAATTCGTTTTCTTTATCACCATACTCAAGTTATTTGTGTGTAACTTTCTAATTCTTGAATAAGCCTTTGATTTCATCCTGCATTGATTAATCTTTCTAAAACACTTGTTTGTATTACTCTCTTGCTCATACTATGATGTCTTAAAGAAGTAAAATGACAGTCCATCAGCCTATAGGCATTTGAAACCCTGGAAAGCTTTGCAGTAACAGATTGAATTCTTAGTGACATTTCACAGCATGGAAATCCAGTGGACTTGGACAATGTGCATCTTGGGGATTACTGGTATGCTTTTCATCTCTGGAACTTTTTTTTTTTTTTTTTTTTTTTTTTTTTTTAGTTATAGGTGGACACAATACCTTTATTTTGTTTTATTTTACATGGTGCTGATGATCGAACCCAGTGCCTCATGCATGCTAGGCAAGCACTCTACCTCTGAGCCACCACCCCAGCCCTGATCTCTGGAACTTCTAAGCAGGACTGTCGTCTCATCTCTTCACCCTCCAGTCTTCTGTCCATCTATTATGTGTAACACAGTTGCTCCTTGTCAGTGCAAGACTGAGGGACTCCCAGCTTGTGTTCTAAAATTCAGAATTTGGGTTAGCATCAGGTCTCTCCATAATGTAGACCCCATCTGCTTTTTCCTGCCTTGTCTTCTAATTTCTGGACAAGAATCCTCTTCTTTATTCAGGCCATCCTCATCTATGTACTTTGTTCTTGTATTCCCTTTATTAAGATGGGAGCTACACACAGGGCTGGGTGTGTAGCTTAGTGGTAGAGCCTAGCCTGTTCAAGTTCAGTCCCCAGTGCTGCAAAAAAAAAATAAAAATTAAATTGGTTTAATAGGGGCTACTAGTTTTAGCGAAACTATCATATGTTGAAAATTTTATATGCATTGTCTCATTATTTTTATCATTTATTTCTCCAAAAACCCTATGAGAGAAAAGTACAGGTATCCCTATTTTACAGATAAGGAAATTGAGGTGTTTAGTAACTAAGTACTAGAACTAGGATTCATCCTAAGCAAGGTAGTTCTGTTATGCCATGTGCCCTACCACTCTCTTTAAGTCCTGTTTTTTTTTTTTTTTTTTTTTTTG
>NW_025999897.1:2225539-2269017 GCF_001458135.2 Marmota marmota marmota | reverse complement strand
GGCTTTTTTTTTTTTTTTTTTTTTGGTAACAGATTTATAACCAACCATTAAGACCTGCATTCTTCAGAGCTCATACTTCTTTCTGGTCCACTTAAGTTTCTGTGGGAGTCACTCTTTTTTGTGGTGCTAAGGATTGAACCCAGATCTTGTGCATGCTAGGCAAGCACTCTACCAACTAAGCTATATCCCCAGCCTGGCAATCACTCTTTATTACCCACTTGCATACTTAATAAAACAAAACTTGTATACTTATCTATGACTCCTTACCAAAATTAACTACTCACAATTACCTTACCTTGCCCTAGTATATCCTCTATTTACACTCTGACTATATCTAGTTTATATGTCTTATTTTATAGACTGCCTCTCCATATGGAACATAAAATTTCAAATCCTGCAGACTTCCAAAGAATTACCACAAGGGACCAGTGGTCAAGTAAGTTTTTCACAAGCACTTTTTCAAATTTACTTATTTTTGTATCTGACAAATATTCTGGAAGGGAAGAAATCTCTTTAGATCTAAAATATATTTAAATTAAATTTATTTTCTGTCTGAAGGGTTATTTTTATGTGGTGCTGAGGATCAAACTCAGGCCTTACATGTGTAAGGTGAGCACTGTACCATGGAGCCACAACCCCAGCCCTTGTTCATCATATATTTTTTTTAACATTTATTTTTTAGTTGTAGTTGGACACAGTACCTTTATTTCACTTATGTATTTTTATATGATGCTGAGGATCGAACCCAGGGTCTCGCACATACGAGGCAAGTGCTCTACTGCTGAGCCACAACCTCAGCCCCTGTTCATCATTTTTAAGACTCAATTATAGCTACTAATACATCAAAGGAGATGAATTAGCTAGTTAATACAATAACTTCTGTTTTTAGCTACTCTTTTTTTTCATTTTGAACTACACCTGAAGTTGCTATTTTCCTAAGAAATTCATCTTTTAGGTTATATGGTAAATATTGTCATGGAATTACTTAAATAATTAAAGTTGACCAGACTTCCTGAAACAAGGTCCTTGTCTATTTTGTATTCTGTTGTACTTTCTATACTTACCAAAGGTAATGAATAAATATTATTTAGAAAGTATATGTTCACATGCAAACAAAATATTTAGAGCAACAAGATATTATTGGTAATTTTAACAAAATTTACTATTTGCAATTCCACCATTCTAACAAACTTGTTTCATTTCTGTCAAATTTTTTTGTTCATGTACCTATCTTAAAATTGAAGTCATAAGGGATGGGTCTTAGCTCATTGGTAGAATGCTTACATCACGTGTGAGGCACTGGGTTTGATTCTCAGCACTACATATAAATAAATGAATGAAATAAAGATCCATCAACAACCAAAAAAACTTTTTTTTTTTTTTAAGAGAGAGAGAGTGAGAATTTTAATATTTATTTTTCAGTTTTTGGCGGACACAACATCTTTCTTTGTATGTGGTGCTGAGGATTGAACCCGGGCCGCACACATGCAAGGCGAGCACGCTACCGCTTGAGCCACATCCCCAGCCCCCCAAAAAAACTTTGTGTGTGTGTGTGTGGTGCTGAGGATTGAACCCAGGGCCTTGTGCATTCAAGGCAAGCACTCTACCAACTGAGCTATATCCCCAGCCCTACAACCAAGAAAACTTTTTTAAAAATTGAAATCATAAGATATAAAGTGTTCAATTCTATATCTTTCACTTAATACATTATTACATTTTATGTTACAGTAACCTTGGAAATTATCGTATTAATAAATATTTAATAGTGACTATTAATTTTGAACAATTCAGGTGTTTGTTTGTTTTGCAGGACTAGGGATTGAACCTGGGGTACTCTGTCACTGAGCTACATCCCCAGCCCTTTTTGTTTTGAAACAGGGTCTCTCTATTGCTGAGGGTGGTCACCAACTTGCAATGCTTCCCAAGCTTCTAGAATTATAGAAATGCATCACCATAGCCAGCTCAATTATTTTAAATGTATATGTTTGTCAGATTTTTCTGATTTAAAAATACCATTTAGGGCTGGGGTTGTGGTTCAGTGGCAGAGCGCTTGCCTCACAGATGTGAGGCCCTGGGTTCAATCCTAAGTACCACATAAAAATAAAATAAATATATTGTGTCCATGTGTAACTAAAAAAAAAATTTTTTTAAATACCATCTAAAGGCTGGTATTGTGGCTCAACAGTAGAGCACTCGCCTTGCATGGGCGAGGCCCTGTTTCGATGCTCAGCACCACATAAAAATAAAGGCATTGTGTTGTGTCCATCTACACCAAAAAAATAAATATTTAAAAAAAAATAAGCACAATATGTCACTTAAAAAAAATACCATCTAAAAAGTTTATTGTCTTTGCCTTGTGTTTTACTGAGATAATTTATAAGTAAGTTATAAGGCTTTATTGAGTTAGATATTAGAACAAAATTTGCTTATAGTTTTGATTACTGTTTTTGCAGCTCTGGTATTATGGTGAAAATTTGTTTATGCTACATGGAAAAGTTCTAACTGTGATTCCATATAAGTGTGAAGTATCATCATTAGCTGGTGCTCTTGGAAAACTCAAGCATAGTCAAGATGCAGGTAAAAACCTACTTATATACGTGTGTGTACACATTTTATTAATTAAAAACATCTTATTAACTCCCATTTTCATATGTAGATATCCATAACCTCTTATTGACTGAGTTTATTCTTTTTATATGTGTATATGATACCTGGGTATTGAACCCAGGGTCTCAAACTTACTAGGTCAGTGCTCTGCCACTGAGCTATATCCCCAGTACACATAGCCTGTTTTCTTTCTTTCTCTTTTTAAGTTATAGATGGATGCAATACCTTTATTTTATTTATTTATTTTTATGTGGTACTGAAGATTGAACCCAGTGCCTCACACATGCTAGGTAAGTGCTGTACCACTGAGCTACAACTCCAGCCTCCAGATAGCTTATTTTTAATGTTGCAATTTGCTGCTGTTCATTGAAACTTCCTTGACCAAGGTGACTACTGTGGGAATGGTCCACATTGCGAGTACTGCTACAGACTGAAGAGACATTCTCATTCTCTCTCTCTCTCTCTCTCTCTCTCTCTCTCTTTTTTTGTACTGGGGAATGAACCCAGGGGCACTTAACCACTGAGCCACATCTCCAACCCACCTTTCCTTCCTTCCTTCCTTCCTTCCTTCCTTCCTTCCTACCTTCCTTCCTTCCTTCCTTCCTTCCTTCCTTTATTTATTTTTTTTTAATATTTTATTCAGAGACAGGGTCTCAGTAAGTTGCTTAGGGCCTTGCTAGATTCTGAGGCTGACTTTGAACTCATGATCCTCCTGCCTTAACCTCCCACTCCTCTGGGATTATCGCATGCACCTACCATGCTTAGCTGACACACTTTTTAATGCCAATGTTTTTCTGACTTTTAGAGCCTGTGGGAGAGGAAATATTCCTCACAGTAATACCATTTCACTCCCTTGTTTACTTTCAGCCATCAGCCTCATCTGGTAGCTTAATGTTGATAGTGTAGGCATATACCCTTTAAGTATACTATACTGATTTGAGATTGTTAGTAGAATTACATGGACTTTAAAACCTCTCTGTCTCTCTCTCTCTCTCTCTTTCTTTTTTTTTTTTTTTTTTTGGCACCAGGATGATATTATTTATTTATTTATTTATTTTAGTTATAAAAGGACAAAATATCTTTATTTTATTTACTTATTTTTATGTGGTGCTGAAGATTGAACCCAGTGCCTCATACATGCGAGGCAAGTACTCTGCCACTGAGCCACAATCCCAGCCCCTCCCCAGTCTTTTTTTATTTTTTATTTTGAGATAGTTCTCACTGAGTTGCTTAAAGACTTGCTAAGTTGCTGAGGCTGACTTTGAACTTGCAATCCTCCCATCTCAACCTCCCAAGTCTCTGGGATTACAGGCATGTGCCACTGTGCCTGGCTGAAAAACCTCTCTTAAATTGCAAAAGTGGTTGTTGTTTAGTGTTCTTTGGTTGGTTGGATGAATAACTATAGGTGAAAATATTGTTGAAATTTTATATTTTATGTTTTCTTAGGCACTCACACCATACCCCATTTTGTTAACTGGGAAACATCTCAGGGATATGGACTTGGATCACAGAACTCAGAGCAGTCAAGGAGAATTGTAAGTTTAGTTATTGAAAGAAAAATGTTAAGGAAAACAGATAATCTTCACATACTTTATTTCAAAGCTAAAATAAAACCACTATTCCCTATAACAGAGTTTATTTTTGACACTGTGTGATTGAGATCCTAATCAGTTTACTTAATTTCCAGTTAAGGAGGAAAAAACTTGAAGTGAGTTTACAGCCAGAAGTTCCAGTATCAGAACAACTTCTATCAACCATCAAGGTAAATAAATACTGGAAATCAACCCAAATAGTTAAAAAAAAATTCCATCTACTTTTCATTCCACCTCTTTTTTTGCACTTCTGTACTATTGTGATCCTCCTGCCTCGTCCTCTCAAGTTGCTGGGATTATAGGTGTGTGGCACCACACCATCCATTTTTTTTCTTTTGAGAAATGTCTGTTTAGTTCTTTTGCTCATTTATTGATTGGGTTATTTGTTTTTGTTGTTTCGTTTGTTTGAGGTAAGTTTTTTGAGTTCTTTATATATTCTGGATATTAATCTCCTGTTGGAGGAATAGCTTTCTATGATTTTCTTCCATTCTTTAGGTTTTTCTTTATGTTCTTGTTTCCTTTGCTCTAAAGAAGCTTCTTGATTTGATGCTATCCCACTTACTAATTGTTTCTTTTCTTTCTTTTTTTCTTTTTTTAATTTCTTGAGCTTTAGGTGTCTCGTTATGGAAGTTGGTGCCTATACCAATATGATGGAGTGTTTTTGGTTTTGTTCTTTGGTACCAGGGATTGAACCCAAGGCTAAACACTGAACCACATCCCTAGCCCTTTTTATTTTTTATTTTGAGACAGGGTTTTGCTATGTTGCTTAGGCTGGGTTTGAACTTACAGTCATTCTGCCTCAGCCATACCCATCCATTCTACCATTTTTATTAAACATTTTTATAGCTATAGCTAAATTTGTTATTATATCTTAAGGTTGAGAGAGTTGATTGAAAGCTTTATCTTATTTGCCTCTTCACTATCATACATTAGTGTTATAGTATTGTCCTCATGAGTTTCTCATTGAACTTTTTATTGATTGTTCATAATTTAGCCTTATAAAGATTTAGATTTCTAAACCCTTGAATTTTTTTTTGGTACCAGGGATTGAATTCAGGGGCACTCAACTGCTGAGCCACATCTCAGCCCTATTTTGTATTTTATTGAGAGGGTCTCATGAGTTGTTTAGTGCCTCACCATTGCTGAGGCTGGCTTTGAATTTGCAATCCTCTTGTCTCAGCCTTCCTAATCACTGGATTACAGGCATGTGCCATCGTGACTGGCTCTTTGCAGCTTTTTGTAGTAAATTGTAGTGTCAGTTCTTTTCATAGGAATGCATGAATACTGTTGGTGATTTGAAAAAAATGTTTTGCTAGTAAATTTTAAGTTCAGAGCGACATTTGTTATTGTGCAAGGCCAAACTCTTCAATTCTGCCCTTTCAGAAAGATTCAGAAAAACACATTGAAGTAGAACTACGTAAATTTTTGGCTGCCAAGTGGACACCTGACTTTCATACACAAATTGGGGACATAGTAACAGGACTTCTGGGAAGATGTAAAGCAGAACCATCATTTTATCCCAGGAACTGTCTCATACAGCTTATCCAAACACACACACTTTCCTACAGGTAGGTGTTGATATACACTTTATATGTATTACTCTTTTAACTTTGTTTTTTATAGTTGAGATTTTTCTTAACATATAAAAATTATTTTAATTCTTTTTTTTTTTTTTCTTAGCTTATGTTCTGGCTTAATGGAAATCGCCTTAGAAAAAACAGATGTACAGATGTTACAACTTTGTCTGCACCAGTTTCCTGATATTCCTGAGTCAGTCACCTGCGCTTGCTTAAAAATTTTCTTGAGGTAAGTTAAGATCTAGTGGTCTTTTTCTTCAGTATATTTTAAATCTCTTACATTATTTGGTTTCTAAGACTTGGAATCCTTAGGAAATTAATTTGCTAACCAGGTGTGGTGACACATGCTATAATCCTAGCAGCTTAGCAGGCTAAGACAGGAAGATCATATGTTCAAGGCCAGCCTCAGCAATTTAGTGAGGCCTTAAGCTGCATAGAGAGACTTTATCTCAAAATAAAAAATAAAGCCCATCGTGGTAGTTCACGCCTTTAATCCCAGTTTTGGGAAACTGAGGCAGGAAGATCACAAATTTGAGGCTACCCTCAGCAACTTAGCAAGACCTCAGACAACTTAGTAAGACCCTGACTCAAAGTAAAAAATAAGATCTGAGGATATAGCTCAGTTGGTGGTAGAGTACTTACCTCACATGCACAAGGCCTTGGGTTCAATCCCCACACCACAAAAAAAGAGTAAAAAATAAAAAGGACTGAGGATATAGCCCTACATTTGTATGTTCAATCCCCGGTACCAAAAAAAGAAAGAAAATGAATTTTCTTCCAAATGTTCAAGTAATGATAAGAATTAACCTCTTGCTTTCAATTAACATAGCATTGGTGATGACAGTCTTCAAGAAATTAATATCAATATGGAGTCAGTTTTTGATTATAGTGATACCGAACAAGATGAGAAAATGGAAGAACAACCTGAAATTCTTCAAAATGGCTTTAGTCCTGAAAATGGTAACCACGGTAACTTTAATCAAAAGGTAAATGAAAAGCCTCAGAATGCAGCAGAGGAGACCACTTCATGCCCTGTAACGCCAAAAAGAGCAGCTCTATTGTATCCTTTGAAACAAGTTTCCCTTACACAATCTCTTTCTAGGGATACAGTCGTAAGCCACCTAAGCAACTTAGTGAGACCCTGTCTCAAAATATTTTTTAAAAGGGCTAGGGATAAAACTCTCCGAGGTTCAATCCTCAGTAATGTAAAGCGGGGTGGCGGGGGGACAAGAAACCATACTGAATTAGAAGCTCTATCAGTTCTAAAAACCAGTATTTATATTAATAAAGTATTCCAAATGATCTCTAAACTAGGAGAATGTTTGGTGGTGAATCTTTTCTAGATTAGATAAGTAATATTTTTGTATAAATTTAGGAAGGGAATTGCTTGAATTTATACCCTTTATTTGTTGAAGTAAGATGCTTTCCTTTAGTCCTAAGTAGAAATGCAATTCTTCATTCAGCATACAGTGAGGTATTTCTTCTGCCTCACTTGAAGGACATCCCCGCACAGCATATCACTGTAAGTGTACATACAAGTCCCATAGAATTTTATTTCTAGTTTAAGTTGTTCTGCTTAACTTTGCCCAGCAGTTAGGACATTCTAAAGGTTATCAAATTATTTTATGGTGAAATAATTGTGCCTAGGGAATAGAGTGATGTGGGGGTGATAGACCTTGGCATTTTATTTGTACCAAGCCTGAAAATAACATTAAGCCATCTAAGTTATAAATGAGTCTAAGAAGAATTGCTTAAAGAAGAATTCTCTTGTTCTCTGCCTGTTATTTATAAACAGAATAAACCCATTGGTCCTAAACTAAATGAGTTCCTCAGTGATGTCAGGGATATTATTTTATTTATTTTTTTGCCCCAGATACCTAGTTTATTTGTGTGATATATGATTTGATTGGACAGCCTCTGAAAATTCTTTACGTCTATAGAAAATTTTTTACCAAGGTGATAACTTGCCTTTTTTTCTTTTCTACCCAGCTATTTCTCCAGTATTTGTATTTCCTTTATTTGAAGTGTAGTGAAAATGCTACCATGACGCTTCCTGGAATACACCCGCCAACCCTAAGCCAGGTCAGATAACTTTTTATTTTTTCAGACAGGTTGTATGCAGTCTCAGCCTCTGGAAATCAGTAACTGATTTTTCCTTGTCTCCAAGATTAGGGAGACTATTGTATCACTTCCTTCACCATATACAGAGACGTCTGGAGTTGGAGTAAGAACTCTGAATTTTCTTTGTCAGGTTCTTTGTGGATTTTTAGATCCACAATTCTATACACAAATTTATCTTAATTTCCTGATTTTTACTTATGAGACTCTCCAGTCATTTTCTTACTGCTAGACATCGTGGTACATATCTGTAACTCAGGAAGCTAAGTCAGCAGGATCACAAGTGTGAGACAGTCTTAGCAACTTTTGAAACGCTGTCTCAGAATAAAAAATAAAAAGGGCTAGCAATGCATTCATTCATGCAGGTTCAATCCTCAGTACTGCCAAATGTGTGAGAGAGAGAGTGTGTGTGTGTGTGTGTGTATTATATATATTTATATATTTCCAAATATATGTATGTGAATGTATACATATATTCCTTCATGTCTGGAAATATTTTTTAAATACTTCTGATTATTTATTTTTGTATTTTTGCAGTGCTAGGGATTGAACCTAGGTCCCTGTGCATGCTGGGCAAATACTCTACCACTGACTCCAACCTGGCCCAAGAACATTCTTTTATTCTTGGAATAGATTCAGACACGTTTCTCTCATTTTGTCAGTGCCCAGTTACCTTTGCAGAGTTGTGACAATTGCCACTCTTACTATCACGGTTCTTATCCTTATTTTCCACATTCTTTCTGATACCTAGTATTGTCAAACTTTTTATTCTTTGCCAACCAGAAAGTTAACAAAATGTTACCTTATTTTAATTTGCATTTCTTTGATAATGGAAGAGGTACACTATTATATTTATTATCCATTTATATTTCTTTTTATGAAAAGGACTTGCTGAGTCAGGCTCTTTGTGCATATTTCTGTTGCATTTCTAATCTTTTTTATTTAATTTTTATATTAAAGTATTTAGTCTTTTCCTGTCAGATACATTATAAACCTTTTTTCCCCATCATTTATCCTTTTACTCTTTTTTAGCAAAATTTTTGACATAGAAGAGTTTTTAATTTTTATGTTGTTAAAAAGTACTAAACTTGCCAGGCCCAGTGATGCAAGCCTGTAATCCCAGCAACTCGGGAGGCTGAGGCAGGAGAATCCCAAGTTCAAGGCCAAAGTCAGCAAAAGTGAGGCACTAAGCAACTCCCTGTCTCTAAATAAAATACAAAATAGGACTGGGGATGTGGTTCAGTGGTTGAGTGTCCCTGAGTTCAATCAATTTCTGGTAATGCTCCCCACCCCCCAAAAAAGTACTAAGCTTTTCCTTTAATAGGGCTCATGTGATATGTAAAGACCTTCCCACAGTAAGAATATAGTCATCTTGTTTTCTTAGTACATTCGTTGTTTTATTTATTTGGTTTTTTGTTTATTTTGGGTACTAGGAATTGAACCCAGGGGTGCTCAACCACTGAGCCACATTCCTCAGCCCTTTTTTAAAATTTTTATTTCAAGCAGGGCCTTGATAAGTTGTTGAGGGTGGCTTTGAATTTGTGGTCCTACTGCCTCAGTCTCCTTAGCTGCTAGGGTTACAGGCATGCACCACTGCAACCGACTTAGTATTTATTTAGTGTAAAAGGTTTTTTAGGGATCAAACTCCCTCTCCACAAATGAATAACCAGTTTCCTTAATGTTGTTGTTGTTGTTGTTTTTAATTAGATGCTGATGAACCTTTATCTTATTAATTTATTTGTATGCAGTGCTGAGAATTAAACCCAGTGCATCACACATGCTAAGCAAGTGTTCTACCACTAAGCTTTTTTATGACAGTGATTTCTTTGTGTTAACTATACCATTTGAGGATGTACAGTTACACAGGATATTTTTATTAAGTTTTATTTTAGTTCGTAGTAGCTCATCTGTGCTATCCAGTACCCTATCCTTTCCGAATAGAAGTTGAAGGACTGGAGATGTAGCTTGGTGGTAGAGAGTTTTCCTACCTTCCTTCATTCTAGCCACAAAACACAAACAAACAAGAATTTTTGACTACAGATAATTACTTAAAAGTAAACTTAAGGCCTGGGAGTGTAGCCCAGTGGTAGATTGCTTGACTAGCATGTACAAGACCCTGTTCCAGTCTGCCATACTACTTAAAAAAAGAAGAAAGTGAACTTACGTTTGTTTTAATAAAAATCAGTATTAACTCTACCTTGGATAAAACATCACTCTAGCTTTCCTGTTAAAATTTATCCTTGGGCTGGGGATATATCTCAGTTGGTAGAGTTCTTGCCTCACATGCACAAGGCCCTGAATTCTAATCCCCAGCACCACAAAAAAAATTATTCTTGCTGGGCACAGTGGCTCATGCCTATAATCCCAGCGGCTCAGGAGGCTGAGACAGGAAGATTGAGAGTTCAGAGCCAGCCTCAACAATGACAAGGTGCTAAGCAACTCAGTGAGAATCTGTCTCTAAATAAAATACAAAATAGGGCTGCAGATGTGGCTCAGTAGTTGAGTGCCCTGGAGTTCAGTCCCTAGTACCAAAAAAATTTATCCTAAGCCAGGCCTAGTAGCGCAGGGAAGACCAGCCTCAGCAACTTAGGAACACCCTATCCCAAATAACAGTGCCATGAAAAAGGTTCAGTTATGCTTGCAGCATAGTAGCAAGTGTAAATGCATAAAATAAAGCCCTTTTGTGTTTCTTCAAGTTCCTCCATCTGCAAATCAAAATTGTCAGATTTTTTGGGCTGGGGATATGGCTCAAGCGGTAGCGTGCTCGCCTGGCATGCATGCGGCCCGGGTTCGATCCTCAGTACCACATACAAACAAAGATGTTGAGTCTGCCGAAAACTAAAAAATAAATAATAAATTTATAATCTTAAGTTTCCTTTTTCTGTTTATCTTCAGATCATGGATTGGATATGTCTACTTCTGGATGCTAACTTTACTGTTGTGGTAATGATACCAGAAGCAAAAAGGCTACTGATAAATCTTTATAAGTTTGTGAAATCCCAGGTTTGTGACTTTTTTTTTTTTTTTTTTTTAATTTTTTGTAGTTGTAGATGGACAGAATGCCTTTATTTTATTTGTATATGATGCTAAGGATCAAATCCAGTGCCTTGCACATGCTAGGCAAGCACTCTGCTACTGAGATACGGTCCCAGCCTCCAGGTTTGTGACTTTTTTATATGTACTAATTCTATTTGTACTTCTATTACAATTTGCTCTTAAAATTTGTTCATGGAGTAGCTTGGATTATGTATAACATGTTCAAGGTCCTAGATTTGCTCTCCAGCACCCCCCCAAAAGTTTTTTACCAGTGAAAATTCATTAATAATCATAGAAGACTTGCTTATTTATGTAGAAGTTATTGTAAAAATTACTCTGGAACTTCTTTTCTTTAGATAAGTGTTTATTCCGAACTCAACAAGATCGAAGTCAGTTTTCGAGAGCTACAGAAGTTAAATCAAGAAAAGAATATTAGAGGATTATATTCAATTGAAGTTCTGGAACTCTTCTGATATTAGCAGTTTTCCTTCATAGGCGTTTTATGTGAACTCTTCCTAATCATCCAGGCAACAAATGTTTTGTTGGTTTTTTTTTTTTGTTGTTGTTGTTTTTTTTGTGACCATCTCTCAGTGTCAAGAGAAAAGTGTCAGTGAGTATCTGGACGATCACGAATTGCTCCTTGGCAAGACTGCAGGTTTCACATGAACCTACTCTAGATTGTGGACAATGCTGGGGAGAGGGTCTGAAATTTTTTAAAATATGTGACCTATCTGATTTTAAGTAAACTTATTTGTGTATTGATAAAAGTCTAATTTCTTATCATGTATTTTGAATAGTATTTCTTTGAATTAAAAAAAAAAAAATCACCATTGAAGCAGTGATTATAGGAAGGTTAGCTTAATGATGAAAGTCCTAAGCTGTCCCAGTGTCTTGGGAGATTGAGGGAGCTTGAGGCCAGCCTTGGCAATGGCAAAACCTTGTCTTAAAATAAAAAGGGAGCCGGGCACAGTGGCACACACCTGTAATCCCAGCACCTCAGGAGGTTGAGGTAGTAGGATTGTGAGTTCAAAGCCAAATTCAGCAGGAAAAAAAAAGAGGTGCTAAGCAACTTAGTGAGATCCTGTCTCTCAATAAAATACAGAATAGGGCTCAGTGGTTGAGTGCCCCTGAGTTCAATTCCTGGTACCCAAATAAGTAAATAAATAGTGCTTGCTTCCATGCAGTTCAGTGGTAAAGCACCCATGAGTTCAATCCCTATCCCCCTACCCCCACAAAAAAGAACTGTTATGACTTATAGAATGACTACCATTTTAATTTAGTAGAAATTTTTAATTGCCTTTAAATACTAATTACAAATTACAAATTATTTCTAGGTTGCATGTGATGTGAAATACTAAATTTAGAAATTAAGATTTTACTGTGCGGTGACGCACACCTGTAGTCCCAGCAGCTTGGGAGGCTGAGGCAGGAGGATTGCAAGTTAAAAGCCAGCTTCAGCAAAAGTGAGGTGAAACCCTGTCTCTAAATAAAATACAAAATAGGGCTGGGAATATGGCTCAGTGGTCGAGGGCCCCTGAGTTCAATCCCTGATTTAAAAAATAAAAAATTATAATGGCATATAGAGACTCTTGATTAGATAGGTAGAATTCTTCAAGGCAAGGCAAGGATTGTGTTTTACCCTTTTCTACACACTTAGCACAAAAACATAGATACACAACACGTATGTAGTAAATGTTTATTCAATAATAGATTATCCCTGAGTACAGACTAATAATTCTAAGGGTTTTCAGTAGTTTTTTGTTCTAGAAAGTAGTTCATTTGCATTCACATACAGGCAGTATATCCTTAGACTATGTGTTTTTGTTGTTTTGTTTTTTGGTACTAGGGATTGATCCCAGGAGTGCTTTATTACTGAGCTACATTCTCTTTGAGACAGTGTCTGACTAAGTTGCTGAGGCTGGCCTCAAGCTTGCAATTCTCTTTCCTCTACCTTCCAAGGCCCTGAAGGCATGCACCATTGCATCTGGACTCTTGGTTGGTGTTTTGTTGTTGTTGTTTTGTTTTGTTTTGTTTTTATTGTTGTTTTTAATACCAGAGATTGAACCAAGGGCATTTAGCCATATTCCCAGCCCAGGTCTAGGTGAGTTGCGTAGGGCCTCACTAAATTGCTGAGGCTGGGTTTCAACTCACGATTCTCCTGCCTCAGCCTCCCAAGTCACTGGGATTACAGGCGTGTGCCATCGCACCCTTCCCACCCCCCAAAATTATATCAAAGGTTTGTTTCTGCTTGGTTTGGGGATATCCCCCAAAAGCTTATGTGTTGAGGACTTGGTCCCTAGCACAGCGGTATCCAGAGGTGTGGCTTTGGGAAATGATTGGAGAATGAAGGATCTAACCTCATCAATGGATTAATCCATTTGACAGATTAAAAATCTGAATGCACTGCTGGGAAAAGATGGAAACTAGGCAGCTAGGGCATGGTTGAAGAGGTAGGACAATATTGGCATGCCCTTGAGGCCCCTTCTGTCAATCTTCCCCGTGAACTGACAGCTTTCCTCCACTGCACCTTTTCACCATGATGTTTCTTTTTGAAGCTAACTGACCATGGACTTAAACCTCTGAAACCACGAACCAAAGTAAATCTTTCTTCTCTGAAGTTGGTCTTACTAGGTATTTTGGTCACAGCAAGAAAAGCTGACTAACATAGTATCTATATAATAATAAAACAGTTTTTCTTTAAACTGAAGTTTTCTTTCTAGGAAACAATTTCCTGCTGTGAACCTTATCTGTTTTCTAAAGGAAATGTGAGCCAACAGCATTAATTGCTTTTTAAGTTTAGGTAATTTTGTTTGCTTTTTGCTTCCGTGGCTGCCTTTTTGTAAATGTTTGCTGACTCTAGCAATAGCGGAGTCCATTATGACTCATATATAGAACTGCAAAATAAAGATAGACTTTGGGCAGGGGTACAGCTCAGCTGGTAGAGTGCTTGCCTCCATGTACAAGGCCCTGGGTTCAATCCCTAGTACCACAAAATAAAGAAGAACGAAAGAAAATGAAGATAGACTTTTTCCCTGCACCTCTTTTTTTGAGCAGTTTAATTCTAAAAATGTTGCAAGAAAAAAACAATGGTCAGATACCATGGAGCATGCCTGTAATTCCCAGCGGCTGGGGAGGCTGAGACAGGAGGATTGAGAGTTCAAAGCCAGCCTCATCAACGGCAAGGTGCTAAGCAACTCAGTGAAACCCTGTCTCTAAATAAAATACAAAATAGGGCTGGGGATCTGGCTCAGTGGTTGAGTGCCCCTGAGTTCAATTCCCAGTACCCAAAAAAAAAAAAAAAAAAAAAAATTTTTTTTTTAATGGTCTAGGCATAGTGATGCAGACATATAATCCCAGTGACTCAGGAAGCTGAGGCAGAAGGATTCCAAGTCAAAGGCCAGCATTGGCAACTATGTCAGACTCAGTGGTGCACACCTGTAATCCAAGAGGCTCAGGGCATTGAGACAGGAATATTACAAATTCAAAGCCAGCCTTAGCAATTTAGCAGGGCCCTAAGCAACTTAGAGAGAGACCCTATCTCAAAAAATAAAAAGGGCTGGGGATGTAGAACAGTGTTAAAGCATCCCTGGCCTCAATCCTTGGTATCTCAAAAAAAAAAAAAGAATAGTAGAACACCCATGTACCCTTCACCAAGATTTGCTTTTTGGTTGCATGTTTTCATGTTTGCTTTTAATTTTTCTTTTTTCTTTTTCTTTTTTTTCCCCCTTTTGTTCCTGAACTATTTGAGTTATTTGCAGACATCTAGATACTTCAGCTTAATCTCATACATTGTTTGCTGGGGATTGAACCCAGGACCTTGTGCATGCAAGGCAAGCACTCTACCAACTGAGCTATATCCCTAGCCCTTAATCTTAATCCTCTAAAACACCAGCCTTTTTCTGCAGTACTACAAAACATTGAACAAATTCAGAAAACTAGTATTTATGCAGTGCTAGTATCTAGAATGATTTACTCTCCTTATTCATATTTCCATGATTGTCCCAGTAATGCCATTTACAGCTGGATTCTTTTTCCCCCTCTCAGATCCATGCAAGGATCATTGCATTGTTTTGTTTTTGTTGTGTTTTCTAGTGCTAGAGATTAATCCCGGGGCCTCATTCATGCCAAGCAAGCACTTAGGATTGAGCTACATCCCCAGTCCTTGCTTTTAATAATTTTGTTCTTGTTAATTGTTTTCTTTTTTTTTTTTTTTTTTTTAANCCGCTTGAGCCACATCCCCAGCCCCTGTTAATTGTTTTCTAACTGGAACAATTTGCCAGTTATTGTGTTTTTTAATTTAGGCCAGTTACTTTGCAGATTATTCCTTCATTTGAGGATATAGTTCAGTTGGTTGAATACTTGCCTTGCATGCACAAGGCCCTGGGTTCAATCCCCAGCACCACAAAAAATATATATATATATATTCATTTGGATTTGTCTAGTTGTCATCACTTGATTAGATTCACATTAAACATTTAAAAACTTTTTTTTTTTTGTAGTTGTAGGTGGACAGAATGCCTTTATTTTATGTGGTGCTAAGGATTGAACCCAGTGCCTCATGCATGCTAGGCAAGCACTCTACCACTGAACCAAGCCCCAACCCCACATTAAACATTTTTGACAATGCTATAGAACCAGGCACAGTGACACACACCTGTAATCTCAGCAATTTGGGAGACTGAGACAGGAGTATCACAAATTTAAAGCCAACCTCAGCAAATTAGGAAGGCCCTAACTAAGTATGATGTTATTTTAAAATTAAAAGGGCTGGGGGTATGACTCAGTGGTAAAATGCTCCTGAGTTCAATCCCCAGTATCAAAAAAAAAAAAAAATCTATATGGGCTGGTAGAGCGTGCACCTTGCACATGTGAGGCACTGGGTTTGATCCTCAGCACCACATAAAAATAAAGGTATTGTTTCCATCTACAACTGAAAAACGTTTTTTTTTTAAATGGATCCTACAGGAAAATTTTGAAAAAAAAAAAAGTAATCTGTATGTATATTTGAGAGACTCAGAGATAAATATGGTCTGGAAACCACTTCCCAAACAGTACTTTTAGATCCATCAAATTCTGGTTTTGTTTTTGTTTTGCAGTGCTGAGGGTGGGATCCAGGGCCTCGCAAATATTAAGCAGGTGCTCTTCCAAGGAGCTTCATCCCTAGCCCTGTCCATCAATTCTTTTTGTTTTTCCAGAGGCATAGACAAAGGTTTATTTAGGAAAGCAGAGGCGCATTCAAGGGAGAATGTGAGCCTTATACAGAGAGAGAAACAGCAACCCGTTTGTGTGGGGTGTTGGGTTGGATTAGAGTGGAGCTGGGACAGGATTATGAAATTCCATGCCAGTTTTCCCAGTACTTGTCCATTGCCCTTGTGTGGTTTTTTTGGTTTTTGGTTTTTGGTGGTTTTTTTTTTTTTGCAGGCAAGAGCATGGATCTTGTGTGTAGGCCAAATATTCATGGGTGTTTCTTGTGTTTCAGTGGTTCATGGGTACTTCCTTTGATACTCAGTATATCTCTCTTTTGTGTTCCCTTGTCTCCTTCCCCTCCCCCCAACAGTTTGATCCCTTTGTTATTTTTTATTTTTTTAGTTGCAGCTGGGCATGATAACTTATTTTGTTTATTTTTTTATTTGGTGCTGAGGATTGTGCCCAGTAGCCTCTCTTGTGGTAGGCAAATGCTATACCACTCAGCCCCAGCCCCAGCCCTGATCCCTTAAATCTTAAGGGTTAGTGAGGGATGAAGATCTGTCTTTTATGGCTCCTTTAGACTGTCAAGGGGTAATGACTCTGCCTGGTCAGGGATAAAGGAGATAGACCCTGGCCTCAGTTATGGAGATGGGTTGGAATTCTTGTATTGCCATTCCCCTAACATGAAATTGTTAGTGCCATCAAAGACCCCTATATAAGCCACCAAGAAATGTCACAGGAGCATAGATATAGCTAAGGAATTTCCGACAAGGTGGCAGCTCAACTCAATACCAGCAGCATTCTTGGCATACATGATAGAAGAGAATTTCAGCAGTCCTGTGCAGAGCCATGGCCAAAGGTTTACTTAGGAAAGCAGAGATATATTCAAGGGAGAATGTGGACTATCTTTGCCGCAGTCCGGCTGCAGCAGAATAATCGGGGGGGTGACGAATAACTTGTGTACGTTGATACAGCAGGAGTGGGAGCCGTTTATTGCAGGACAGGAGCAGTATTTATACATTCCACACAGCTTATCCAATTAGCATAAACTAGATACATCAGTCAACCAATAAGGAATCTCTACACTTAATGGCTCTCTTTTGTTACTTCTCAAACCACTCCCTCTGGCATTTTGCCAGGCACCATCCAGACTTGTTTACGAACTCTAACATTCCCCTGGCAAAATGCCAGGTGTTATTTTGACTTGTTTACAGACTCTAACATTTCCCCCTTTTGTTTAATTTAAATAATGACCATAGTGGTTTTTACAGAAACACCATAAATAACCTGCTACAAACAGAAAGGGAGGATACAAAATGCCACAATACCAAGCCACTTGATGGCTCCATGCAAGAAGCCCTTGGAAAAATTAGACCAGCAATGACACCGTTAGCAAAGATATAGATTACAGTTTGTTGTCTCAGTCCAGGTAAAGCAGTGTCTCAATAGATTAACTCACAGTCCAGGTAAATCACAGTCCAGGTAAGTTCTGCAGGCAGCTAGCTTAAATCACAGTCCAGGTAAGTTCTGCAGGCAGCTAGCTTGATCCGAAGTCTCGTCTGTTTCTCAGCCGAAGTCTCGTCCGGTTTTCAGCAACACTGGAAATTCTTCCACCTTGGTCTTTACCGGCACTGGGACGAAGGCAGGAACTCCGGATGGCTAAAGAAAATCCTGTAGCATTCTACTAAGAAAACAACCTTCTGAACAATTTAGTACATTATCTCAAGGTTTTTTTGCATTTGAAATAAGCATTAATAGTGCTCATTACTCATCAGCTTCCAGGTGTGGGAGAACCATTGTAGCTTAGTTATTGGCATTGAAAATGACCAAACATCAGGGACACCAGTAGCATCTTCTGCTGGCTGTAGTGCCTGGGCAGCCCCAGATGGCCCTGGGGAGTGTCCCGGACTCAAACTGCTACTGGGCACAGGGAGCAAGAGCCCGCGAGACTGTGCCTCCAGGTCAGGTTTGGATTTGGGCTCGCGGCAGTGGAAGAGCCAGCTCTCCAGCCAGGAGGCGGGGAAGGGCCAGTCGCCGCCGCCTCTTGGAAAATCCTTGCTGCGCTGTGACCGGCTTGCACACTCGGCAGCCGCCTCTCCGCTTCACGCACCCTCCGGTAACGAAAAGTATTTAGTAATAGCCTTTTGCTGCAACTTTTTTCCTGATAATCCTTCTTCTTCTGAACTTTCTTTTTCTTTCTGACTAGAGTTCCTGGGCTCTTATCAACACATGCCCTAATTATTCTTGGTTCCACTGGGGTGCCTTCTTCCCTTAGTAATTTACTTCTCATCCCTTCCATATTTTCATCACAAAGACAATACAATACACTGAGACAAAACAAGACACAAACATACTGTATCAATCTTCTCCATTTTCTCGAAATGGTCATTTTTCCTCTTGCCCTATCTGTGTAGGGACGAGCAGATTTGCTCCCGTCCTATCTATGGACGGGCAGCTTTTTTTTCGTCACTTACCCCCGAGTGTCCCGGGGCTCCCCGTACGGGCCACCATCTGCCGCAGTCCGGCTGCAGCAGAATAATCAGGGGGGGTGACGAATAACTTGTGTACGTTGATACAGCAGGAGTGGGAGCCGTTTATTGCAGGACAGGAGCAGTATTTATACATTCCACACAGCTTATCCAATTAGCATAAACTAGATACATCAGTCAACCAATAAGGAATCTCTACACTTAATGGCTCTCTTTTGTTACTTCTCAAACCACTCCCTCTGGCATTTTGCCAGGCACCATCCAGACTTGTTTACGAACTCTAACATTCCCCTGGCAAAATGCCAGGTGTTATTTTGACTTGTTTACAGACTCTAACATATCTTGAGAGTGAGAAGTATTTGGGAAGGCTGGGGTTGTGGCTCAGTCAGTGGTAGAGTTCTCGCTTAGCATGTGTGGGGCACTAGGTTCGAACTTCAGCACCACATAAAAATAAATACATGAAATAACGGTATTGTGTCCATCTCCAACTTAAAAAAAAAAAAAAAGTATTTGGGGCAAAGAAAGGAACATATTTTCAAGGAGAATACAGGCCATCTCTAGGAGATCCATTGAATTCTTATCAGAATCAGTTAATTATTTTGGTGATTGTGGTTACAGATTATTAAGTTGTTTTTAGCATAAATTTCACTTTAAAATAGAAAACTGGTTGGGTGCAATGGCACATGCCTGCAATCCCAGTGACTCAGAAGGCTGTGGCAGGGGATCTTGGGTTCAAGGCCAGCCTTAACAACTTACTGAGACTCTGTCTTAAAATAAAAAGTTAAGAGGGCCGGGTTTAGAACACCTCTTGGTTTAATCCCTAGCACCAAAAAATAAAAAGATGATCTAATAGATTCTAAATATTGGGCTGGGGATGTGGCTCAAGCGGTAGCGCGCTCACCTGGCATGCTTGTGGCCCGGGTTCAATCCTCAGCACCACATACAAACAAAGATGTTGTGTCTGCTGAAAACTAAAAAAAAATGGATATTAAAAAATTCTCTCTCTCTCTTTAAAAAAAAAAATAGATTCTAAATATTTATGGAATGAAATGAGTATGCAAATTAGCAGAAAATGGTATTATCCCAGAACATATCAAACATTCTTATCAAGCAGAAGATTCCTTGAGATTGTATGATATCTGGTGACCATGCAAGGCATAGAATTATGATTGAGATAACTTCATCTAAAAAATACAGTGGTCCAAAGTCTGGAATGGATAGAAGTTTGTCTAAGGACAAAATTATTTGCATTGGAAAGAGAAATTTTTTTTACTAGTATTTATGCTGAACAAGTTAGAAATAATGGACAATTAAGTGAGAAACCATAAAAAACATACCCTTCTAGAGGGTGGGGTGTCTTTATGACATGTGTACATTGTTGCTATAATGAAATTTTTTTGGTGAGGGGATTATTGTTCCTCTCTTGCCAAACAACTGACACTGATTTACTTTGCCAGAAATGCAAATACCAGGATAGGGAGGGCCTGTGTGAGTGGTGATTGCAGTTTCCTAAACTGGTATAATTCTTATAAATTAACAAAATGAAATTCTATCTAAAATTTAATTTTATGTAAGTGTAATTATGGCTTCCTTTTTTTTTTTTTTTTTTGATGGTGCTGGTGACTGAACCCAGGGCCTTGTGCGTGTGAAGCAAGCACTCTACCACTCTACCAACTAAGTTATATCCCCAGCCCCAGAGATGGAACTTTTGAAACAATGAAATTCTTTCCATCTTCCTTCAAAGCTGGCTTTCAGTAGAACCTATTTTTCTACCAGTTTGACTCCAAATATTTCTTGAGCAGTGAACATGATGACCTAGTTTCCTCTTCCCTGGGTGGGATCTGTGCTGTGTCCAGTAATAATTGCAAACATGAAATGAAGGAAGTTTTCACAATGAAGTAAAGAAGCAAAGAATTGGTGAGACCCAGAAGCAGAAGGTCAAGATCTGAAAAGAAGGAACTTATCAGAGGAGAATCCTCTCCACTCCACCCTGCCCTTGGGAAAGTGAGCTCTCAATTGCTCATCCCATCAACTTTCTCCACAGGTGTCATCAGCAAGCAGGCGGTGTTGTAAACACACAGCAATTTTTTAGGGATCATAAAAAGCAGACATTTTTAAAAAGGAGAGAAAGATGGGATGGGGATGTGGCTCAAGCGGTAGCACGCTCGCCTGGCATGTGTGTGGCCTGGGTTCGATCCTCAAACAAAGAGGTTGTGTCCGCCAAAAACTAAAAAATAAATATTAAAATTCTCTCTCTCTTAAAAAAAAAAAAGGAGAGAAAGAAAGGTAAAAAATGGTTCTGCCTTTATTCCTCAGAACCTAAGAATATACTGAAGGCTTGCTAAGGGCTATACAAAAAAGCAGAAGGAAAATTCTTGTGATAACTTTCTAGAAGAGACCACACAGCAAAAGCAAATCACAGTGCACATTTATCTTTCTATGTCAAATAAAGGTCACTGATAGTCTGTGCTTCTGGAACTCTGTAAAGGAGAGGTCTATAAGAGTGTCCCCCAAGCTTGACTTCATGAACCACCAAAATTTCCAAAACATGTTGAGATCTGACATGGGGTTGCCAAGATTTTATTTTGCTAATTAACTTTGAAAAACTCTTGGGACCAAGGTGTTGTGCAGTGGTAGAATGTTTATCTAGCACAGGCGAGACTGAATTCAAACCCTGGCACCAAAAAAAGAACTCTTTATGTTCCCCTTCTTTTTCACAGTTCAACTTAAACCTATGCAAATACTCTGCATCAGTGATTTTATTTCTGTTTAGAGCCTAGGTCTAAGAGTATTGTTAGAGAACAAGAATTAGAGCTAGTCTTTGAATGGGGAAGATTTATATGAATAGAGGTAAGTATTAAAAATATTTTAAAATATTTAGTATATTTGAGCATGGTGGCGCATGCCTATACTAACAGCTACTTGGGAGTTGGAGCCAAGGCCAAGTTAGCTAGACCCTGTTTCGAAATATAAAGGACTGGGGACATAGCTTAGTGACAGAGTGCTTGACTGGCATGTGCAAGGCCCTAGGTTCAATTCCTAGTACTGCAAACCAAAATTCAAAACTACAAAATAAAATTGAAATCAACACCAGTAATTTGACATGATGGATTGGATTTTTCCAAAATTAGTTGGCTACTTACAGGGTGAATATGTTACTGATATAGCCCAGCTTCCTTTAAGTTTAGTTTAATCTACATTACTGAAAAATACAATGACTCAGGTCCTATTTTTCTCTTTGATTATGTACTTTTCACTTATATAAGAAACCATGACAACATTTTCACTGACTTCAGAGTTTAGCACACTATGGACTATGGGCTGAATGCAGCTGACTGCAGTTTTATATGGCTTATAAGCTAAGAATGGTATTTACATTTTAAAAGATACTGTTGGTGTTGCTCAGTGGTAGAGCAGGGACTAGCAAAACTCAAGGCCTTGAGTTCAATCCCCAGTATACGTACACACAAAAAGGAAAAAAATCCAAGAGGAACATTTCATGGTACATGAAAGTCATATGATCCAATCAATAAATGGGCCAAGGAACTGAACAGACAAATCAACAATCAACAAACATGAAAAAATGTTCAACATCTCTAGCAATTAGAGAAATGCAAATCAAAACTACCCTAAGATTTCATCTCACTTCAGTCAGAATGGCAGTTATCAAGAATACAGACATTAACGATGAGTGTTGGGCTGGGGATGTGGCTCAAGCGGTAGCGCGCTCGCCTGGCATGCGTGTGGCCCAGGTTCGATCTTCAGCACCACATACAAAGATGTTGTGTCTGCCGAAAACTAAAAAATAAATATTAAAAAGTTCTCTCACTCTCTCTCTAAAAAAAATAAATAAATAAATAAATAATACTCTTTAAAAAAAAAACCAATGTGTATTGGCGAGGATGTGGGGAGAAAGCAAATTGGTGCAACCAATATGGAAACCAGTATAGAGATTTCTTGGAAAACTGGGAATGGAACCACCATTCAGCCAAGCTATCCCACTCTTAGCTTATACCCAAAGGACTTAAAAACAGCATAATACAGGACACAGCCACATCAATGTTTATTGAAGCACAATTCACAGTAGCTAAACTGGAACCAACCTAAATGCCCTTCAGTAGATGAATGGATAGGGAAACTTTGGTGTATCTACACAATGAAACATTACTCGGCATTAAAAGAGAATAAAATCACGGCATTTGCAGGTAAATAGAAGAAGTTGGAGAATATAGTGCTAAGTGAAGCAAGCCAGTCCCAAGAAATCAAAAGCCAAATGTTTTCTTTGATATGAGGTTGCAGATGCATAATGGCGATGGTGGGGGGAGCATGGGAGGAATGGAGGAACTTCAGATAGAGTGAAGGGGAGAGAGGGCAAGAGAGTAGGAATGATGGTGGAGTGAGTTTACCCTAAGTACATGTATAAGACACAAATGGTGTGAGAATACTTTGTGCAACCGATGTCTTGAAAAATTGTGCTCTGTATGTGTAATATGAAATAAACTACATTCTGCCATCACGTATAACAAATCAGAATAAATTTAAAAATAAAAATAAATTTATGTGTTAAAAAAATATGAAGCCAGGCATGGTGGCACATGCCTATAATCCTAGTGGTGGGAGGCTGAGGCCAGCCTTGGCCTTAATGAGGCTCTAAGCAGTTGAGCAAGGCCATGTCTCAAAAAATATAAAAAGGGTTGGGACATATACAAAGCCCCTCAATTCAATCCCTGATACCAAAAGAAAAAAAGTTATATAAAGTTCACATTCATTTAAACAGGGCCATTCTCATTTGTTCACATTTTGTCTTTGGCTAACTTTCACTACAGTGGCGGAATGGAGTATTTGAGGTGGGAGGTATACAAAGAATTAACCTCACCCAAACAGGTGTGGCCTTTGCCTTGGCTTCTAGGAGTTAATTTTTTTGTTATTGTTGTTACCTGGGATTGAACTCCTCACTCCTCCTGGACACTCAACTACTGAGCCACATCCCAGCCCTATTTTGTATTTTATTTACAGACAAGGTCTCACTGAGTTGCTTAGCACCTCACTTTTTTGCTGAGGCTGGCTTTGAACTCAGGATCCTCCTGTCTCAGCCTCCTGAGCCCACTGGGATTACAGGTGTGCACCACCATGCCCCCTAGGAGATAATCTTTAAACCTCAGCAGTGCCCTTACTCCTATCCTAGTTTACCTGGAACTTTGAATCACACCAGATAATAATGGTGATTTATGGTGAGAGCTTTGGGTCACCCTCTGGAGAGGGTGAAGACTAATAGCCACGTGGTCGGTTACTATGCTACAGGAGTGACCCCCAGTAAAAACCAAAGCCCCATTGAGCTTTCCTGATGTACATTGTCATACATCAGTACGGGGGGAAAAGTTGGTGCTGTTCCTGATTCTACTAGGACAAGACCACTGTCCTCTGCAAGCTTGGGACTTTCTGGACTCTGTCCCATGGAACTCATCCCTAGCCTAATTTTAATCTGTTTCCCTGCACTATAATAAACTATACCCATGAGTATCAGAACTTTCCATGATTTAGTCAGCTTTTTTGCTACTGCGACTAAAAGATCTGATGAACAATTTGAGGAGGAAAAATTTATTTGGGGGCTCATACGTTACTGGTACGGCCCAGGTTCCTCTGTGTTTTTCAGAGGTCTCAGTCCATAGATACCTGACTCCATTCCTTAGGTCTCCGGCTGAGGTCGAACATCATGGCTTAAGAATGAGGTGGAAGAAAGTGGCCCAGGGCATAAGGATCAAGAAGCAGAGAGCTCCACTCAACAAGCACAAAATATGGCTGGGGATACAGCTCAATTGGTAGAGTGCTTGCCTCACATGCTCAAGGCCCTCGGTTCAATCCCCAGCACCAAAAAAATCAAGGACCCTACTACCAAATTAATCCCTGTTGGGATTAATGTACTGAGTGGGTTAAGGCTCTCATAACCCGATCATTTCACCTCTAAACCTTGCATTGTTTCACATCTGAGCTTT
The DNA here is from genome assembly GCF_001458135.2 of Marmota marmota marmota. Taxonomy (NCBI): domain Eukaryota; kingdom Metazoa; phylum Chordata; class Mammalia; order Rodentia; family Sciuridae; genus Marmota; species Marmota marmota. Next base: position 2,244,418 of record NW_025999897.1, on the reverse strand, counting down.
TGGGGGACACCTAATATCTAAACCATAACACATGAGTTCTGAGTCCAAGGAAATTATAAAACCTGTGGGAATTCTTGGGGACCCCCTAAATTGCAATTATTATTTTTTTTTAAGAGAGAGAGAGAGAGAATTTTTTTTTAAAAAAAATTTATTTTTTAGTTTTCAGCGAACACAACATCTTTGTTTGTATGTGGTGCTGAGGATCGAACCTGGGCCGCACGCATGCCAGGCGAGCACGCTACCGCTTGAGCCACATCCCCAGCCCCCTAAATTGCAATTATTTTCAGAAGTGAGAAGTGGCAGGAACTCCTGAACTCAGCACTGTGACAGACAGCCTAAGGACACCCATCCTTCACACTGCTACGTGGAACATTACCCGCTGCAGATTTTACTTGACAGTGAAACTGGCATTTCTTCTCTTACGCAGGAGCATTGGGCTTCTGCAGCCTGTTAGTGTTAGCAGCTAATCACAGCAGAGGATGCGTGCCAGTGTCGGATCCCAGGGTCTCAAGCCAGCAAAGACAGGTTCTTCTTCACTACTGTCAAGTAGCATGTTGCATCTCTTAATAGTGGGCTGTGCCCTGCAGTTTCACAGCAGACCCAGCAGTTCACTGTCAAATTCTTTCCAGATTCCTGCCTTGCAAATCTGAAGAATGAAATTTATGGCCAACCAAAGGCAAGAGTGTAATGAGTAGGTTTAATTCAAGTGGAAAATGGGCTGGGGATGTGGCTCAAGCGGTAGCATGCTCTCCTGGCATGTGTGCGGCCCGGGTTCGATCCTCAGCACCACATACCAACAAAGATGTTGTGTCCCCCGAAAACTAAAAAATAAATATTAAAAAAAAAATTCTCTTAATTCAAGTGGAAAGAAAAGAGACAGAAGGCTTACAGGGTAGGAGGTGACCCAGTTGGTGGTTGCTGCTTGCGTGTAGCCCTTGGGTGGATGCTATTAGTCCAAATTTATGCTAATCAGGTCTTAGAGAGTATTGATGCTATTGGATAGCCCTTGAGCTGAACTTTCAGGTCTATCTCCTGTTCTGTTTTCCCTCCACTCCTTTGACTCAGATGCCCTGGCTTGCCTCAGCCCTGGCTCACCATGCCTCAGAAACCCACTCACATGGTGGGCTCTGTGGGTCATAACATGTGCTAGCTGCCTGTGCTCCAGCCCACTGGGGCTGCTGCTCCAGAGTTGCTTTTCCCAGGACAAGGGTTTGGATTCAACAGGATATTGAGGGCCATGCCTGTCACTCTCTCAAACTTTCTTAATTCCACTGCCACACCTTTAAGGCATAGTGGAGTATGGATTGTTTTGTTCTTGAATTAGATGCAAATACATTGTATGTATTCTGAGGTAAAATCATACATTGCTGAAAGAACACAGTATATACATCAGCATTGCCAGGCTATGCACGCAACACAATCCCATGGTAAAGGATTCATGGTAAAGCAAATTCATGGTAAAGCAGCTGTCAGAAAAATTAGAACATTTGAGGTGGGGCTATAACTTAGTGGCAGAGCACATGCTTAGCATGTGTGGGGTCCTCGGTTCAATCACCAGCACCCAAAAGAAAAACAAAAGAAACAAATTATAAATGAAGACTTTGTCATCACACTACAATTTCTTTACAAAAATTTAAAATGAGGCTGCAACCAAAATAAGTTTCCAAGTACTTGTTAGTCAAACAGAAAGCCACACGCACCCTTAATCATGTTTAAGACTGTCAGCCTTTTAGCAAGAACAATTGCTTGAAGATTTGAAGACACTGTGCTCAACAAAAATAAGTCTCCTGGAGAAATATGGTAACATAAGTTTCAGCAGGTTTTCTTGGTTTCTTTGGTGTTTGTGGTTGTTGTTTGCTTTTTTTTTGGATGGTTGGTTTTTCGGTTTGGTTTGGTGCTGGTGACTGAACCCAAGGCATTGTACATGCTTAAGCATATGCTCTGCCTCTGAACCACACACACCCCCTCCCCCTTTCTTGGTTCTTAATGACTCTACAGGCACTACTCATACTGCTTAGTTATTTGAGATGTCAGTGCTGAGGTTGCAGTGACTAAATAATTAGCCTCTATGACTATATTATTATTTTTCAAAAATGTGCTCAAAGTGGAACATGACGGTGCTATACTTATAAATGTACTTATAATCCTAGCTACTCAGGAGGCCAAAGCATGAGGATTGAAACTTTGAAACCAGCCTCTGCAACTCTACTTAGACCCTGCCTCAAAAGAAAAAAGGTCTAAAGCATATAACTCATTCAATCCACAGAACCACATATATATATATATTTACATATATATATTTTATCATATATATAATTTTTAATTTTTTTTCAAAAAATTTGAAGAAACTACTTTAGAATAGCTTCAAGTAGAATCTGCTAAGATATGTTACAATTGGTGGCAGTAAAACATGGAGAGTGGAGCTGGGGTTGTGGCTCAGTGGTAGAGCACTTGCTGAGCACTTGTGAGGCACTGGGTTCAATTCTCAGCACCATATAAAAATAGATAAATAAAATAAAGGCATTATGTTTATCTATAAATATAACAAATTTTGTATTTAATAATTTCATTTGATGTTTTATAGCTAGATAAAGTAATCTGTTGTCAATAAGTTATATATACAATTTTGTGCTACTCTTCACACTGNTTTTCTTATTTTTTTTTTTTTTTTTTTTTTTTGTTTTTTTGAGAGAGAGAGGTTTGTTCAGACGGTCTTACAAATGTTGTATTCAAAAAAAAAAAAAAGAGGTGGTTGAAGCCCAAGATGATTTGTTGCATCATTTAGAAGGTACTTTGAGGGAAATATTTGACTCTGTCATGTGCTATTGAATCAGTAATGTTAATGTGAATTTCATTTCCTCTTATAGACTTAATCATCCCTTATGTACTACCACTAACTACCCCTTTTTAAAACAATTTAACAAGATCCATGAAAGTTTAAAATATCTTTTTCTCCTCTGGGTGGTGCTAGGTATTAAGCCTAGGCTCTAACAAATGTTGGGTAAGTGTTCAGTGACTGAACTACACTCCCAGCCCAGTTCAGTTGTGTTACTACAGATTTTCTCTACAGATGTTGTCATGTATGCTCACAGAAGTATATACAAGATGGACTGGGGGTGTGGCTCAGTGGCAGAGCGCTTGCCTAGCACATGTGAGGCACTGGGTTCGATCCTCAGCACCACATAAAAGTAAATAAATAAATAAAGGTATGGTGTCCATATATAACTAAAAACATTAACAACAACAACAACAAAGAGACAGCTAGAGCCAGGCACAGTGACACTTGCTGGACTTCCCACCCATCCTATTGAAGACAGATTTAAAGACAGGTAGTTAGTGAAGCTAGGTAAATCTGTCTGATATCTAGTCTCATAAAGAAAATGGAGTCCAATCTGAGTCTTGGAAATCAGAACTACACCTGGGAGATTGAAATGTTAATGTCCCCAAGGCCCAGGCCCATTCTAAAGAACTGTTAATGAAGCAGCTCCCAGCAAATAGGGAGGTGCTAATCAAATCACTCTAGGCCCTGCCTGCCTGGATCACTCCTCCCCCGCCCCATGGCCCACCTGTTTTCCACCTTTGGGCCCTCCCACCAGCATCCCCCAGCCAAAGCCGGGTAATGGGAAATAAGCAAGACAAAGCACCGAGATGCTGGAGGACAAAAGAAGACCTTGGATACAAAAGGGGTAAGACTCTCCCATCTCAGGGATTCCACCTTTAGGATCTCCTTGGCATTGGGAGGGGGGGTCTTCTCTGCTATTTAGTAAAGCCTTCTGCTTTCCACTCTACACTTGCTTCTCTGGGGTTATACCATTCAGGTGGTATCACTATTTTGCACAATAGGGGCCCCCCATTTTACATTCCTACCAGCAGTGCATAGCATTACAGTTTCTCCACATCCTCTAACATTTGTTATTTTCTGGGGTTTTTGATTGTTTTGCTTTTTGTTTTGTGGCGCCAGGGATCGAACCCAGGGCCTTGTGCATTCGAGGCAAGCACTCTACCAACGGAGCTATGTTCCCAACTCTTATTTTCTGTTTCTGATTTCTGCTTTGGGAGTTATTCTTTAACAGTAGCCATCTTAATGAGTGTGAAATGATATCTCACTGTGAGTTTGATTTGAAAAGCATTGCTTTTAAGCGTGGCATGAGATGGCATGTGCCTGTAGCCTCAGGGATTCAGGAGGCTGAGATAGAAGGATCACAAGTTCAAAGCCAGCCTGGGAATCTACGGAGACCCTGTCTGAAAATAGAGCTGGTAGTCAGACTTGTGAGGCTGATGCAGAAGGATGGTTAAGTTCAAGGCCAGCCTCAGCAACATAGGGAGGCCCTAAGCAATTTAGTGAGAATTTGTCTTAAAATAAAAAATGGAAAAGGCTGGGGATGTGACTCACAGGTAGTGTGATCCTGAGTTTAATCCAAAAAAAAAAAAACTTTCTACCTAGTTGCATTCTTCACTCAACTTCTTAGAGGTTTTGTTCAAATATCACCTCAACAAAGCCACCTCTCACATTCTTACTATTGCAGAGCTTGGACCTCACAGGAGATTGAGGCAGCATGAAACCCCTACCCCCAGCCAGGCTAGGTGGCACACACCTGTAATCCCAGCAATTGGGGAGGCTGAGGCAGAAGGATCACAAATTCAAAGCCAGCCTCAGCACTTCAGCAAAAGCGAGGTGCTAAGCAACTGAGTGAGATCCTGTCTCTAAATAAAATACAAAATAGGGCTGGGGATGTGGCTCAGTGGTTGAGTACCCCTGAGTTTAGTCCCTGGTACCAAAAAAAAGAAAAGAAAAAGAAACCCCTACCCACTTCAGACCTTGATTCTTGCTATCAAGTCAGAAAGACTTCAGACATGTTGCTCAGAGTAACAGGCATGAGTTTATTGAAGAGAGTTTATTGAAGTTTATTGATAGGAAAAGGGGACACTCAAATGAAAGAGTGATTCCTCTCAGAGAAAAGATGGGCAGTGTACTTCTCTTGCATTCCAGTTTTATGGGGGATCCCAGAGAAGTTTCCAGATAGTCCTGCTTAGATCTGCTTTTGACTTTTGACTGACAGCAGGATGACCTCAGACTTTCAAGTCCCCACTGCCATGACCTGTCTGGGTCACTTTGGCTCATGCTGATAAGTTCCAATTGGATTCTTTTTTTTTTTTTTTTTAATATATTTTTTTTTATTTTTTAAAGAGAGAGAGAGAGAGAGCATTTTTTTAATATTTATTTTTTAGTTTTCGGCGGACACATCTTTGTTTGTATGTGGTGCTGAGGATGGAACCCGGGCCGCACGCATGCCAGGCAAGTGCGCTACTGCTTGAGCCACATCCCCAGCCCCCAGTTGGATTCTTAACTATAAATTCTCACAAATTTTATGGTTAGGAGGATTCTCTCCCTGAGTTTTAGGATCTGGTCTTTGAAAAGGGTCACAAAATTCTCCCCCTTGAGGGTGACTTAGGTTTCTCCTATAGATAACAGTTTGCTCAGGAATGTAACTAATATCCACTTAAACCAGGCAGGGCTACTAGGAAAAGAAAGTGTGTGAGGTCAGCACAGTGGGTGCATTTTTTCTAGATTATCTCTTAATCTCATGTTCCCACCACTCACATTTGTCTGTTACATGTCAGCATGATTTCACTTTTATGTGCAATCTAAAAAAGTTGAACCTGGGGCTGGGGATGTGGCTCAAGTGGTAGCGCGCTCACCTGACATGCGTGCGGCCCGGGTTCGATCCTCAGCACCACATACAAATAAAGATGTTGTGTCCGCCGAAAACTAAAAAATAAAATAAAAAAATAAAAAATAAAAAAGTTGAACCAGAGGCTGGGGGTGGGAACACAAAATTTCATTTAAACAGGAGGAACAAGTTAATAGATCCATTGAACATCATAGTGACTATTTTATGTATTCTACCACCAAAACCAAACAACAAAAAACTAGTAGTGGGCTGGGGTTGTAGTTGAGTGGTAGAGGACTTGCCTAACATGATACACACACACACACACACACACACAAATATAGGCTAGTCACAGCAGCACACACCTGTAATCCCAGTGACTCAGGATCGCAAGTTCAAGACCAGCCTCAGCAATTTATTGAGGCCCTAAGCAACTTAGCAAAACCCTGTCTGAAAATTAAAAAATAAATAAATAAAAAGGGCTGGGGATGTGGCTCAGTGGTAAAGCACCTCTGGGTTCAATCCTCAGCACCAAATAAATAAATAAATAAAACGGATAAGGTTTGCAGCTGTAGCTCAATGGCAGAGTGCTTGCCTAGCAGGTGTGAGACACTGGGTTCAATTCTCAGCACCACAAAAATTAAGGTCCATCAAAAACTAAAAAATATTGAAAATAAATACATGAAAAAAAAACGGGTAACCATATGAGGGAATGCATATGCTAGTTTGTTTTATCCATTCCACAGTGTGTGTATATATACATATATCTCATACACCCCAAAATACTTTCTAAGTGCATAAACACACCCAACTGTGTGTTTTCCTTCTACTAAAACAAAAGATTTTTTTAAAAAAGTGTAATTTCTTCAATGCAAGTTAGTTCTAGGAACACAGTATTTTTGAAAAATTTATTTTTTCTTGTAGATAGATACAATATCTTTATTTACTTATTTTTATGTGGTGCTGAGGATTGAACCCAGGGTCTCACACGTGCTGGGAAAGCGCTGCTCTACCACTGAGCTACAGCCCCCCCCCCCGCCCCCCAGTCAGTTTTCTTTTGTAAGGCAAATGCTTTGACTTGCACCCTCCCTCCTCTTCCTGGTAGAAATCTCTCTATTGTAGTGCATATAATTTAATACTTATTCTCCTGGATTTAGAAATCGAAATCTTTTAATCTGCCTGGTGACCCTTACATTTGTATCTCCATCTTTATGTTCCTAGAATCAAATTTCCACTGCCTAATTAACATTTCCAATTAGATATCCCAGGCTTAAGTACCCAAAATGAATTCTGAGTCCCCTTTGCCTTGTGGAGCTCCCTGCCCTGCCCCGCCCGTGCCCCAGACTCCCCGGGGAGGCCCTTGTCTCCACACTTCCCTCCCCCTCCCCCAGCAGCAGGTGCTTTCCACCCTACCTGGCACGTATTTCCCACACGTACCTCACTGTTTCCACCACTGCCATCTCCCCAGGCATCTCTTACCCTCCCCACTCAACAGTTCTCTGCTGATCTGCCCACTTTCACTCTGGCTTCTCTCCTACCCAGATATCTGAAAATGATCCTCAAACGTAAATCAGATCAGCTCAGATTCACTCTTAAAAAGTTTGTTTTGCAGTACTGGGGATTGAACCCGGGGATTGCTTTTGATGCGGCTGGTTAGAGTGAGTGAGGAGTTCTGCTTCCTCATGTGTTGAAGTTTGAACATTAGAGAAGCATGTTAGAGAAGAACGTTATAGGCAAGCAGCATATAAAGCAGGGCTTATTTTATAAAGGGGTAACATAGATTTTCCTGGCAGGGAGAAGAGGCCTCAGCTGGTATCCAGGTATCCCCAGAAGCGAGGTGTTCAGCCCTTTGTATGTCCCAGGCTTCCTTTGTTCTCCTGCCCTCTTCCCCTTTTTCTCCTTCCAGCCCACGTGACTGGTCCCAGGAATGCTCGTGCGGTGGTCAAAAGGTGGGAAAACGGTGTGCTGAGGGGGGAAGGGCAGGATGGACCAGCCAAGGACACAATAACAACCTTATAGCTCCCTGTAGGGAGGGGCAATTCCTGGGACCCGTTACCTTAGCAACAAGTTGGAGGAGGGGCAGGTTCTTGATAAGGGTGGAGGAAGGGCTCTGAAGGAATTAACATTCAAGCCCTCTGGGGACAGCCTCCAACTTCCAGGACTCACTCAGAATTGGCCTTCTTGATGACCTGACTCCATTTACCTATCTATACTGACTGCCTGTTTCATTCTGGCTTCACTTTCTACCACTGAGCTGCACTCCCACACCTTTTTATTTTGAGACAGGGTCTTGCTAAATTGCCCAAGCTGGCCTCGAATTTGTGATCTGTCTTCAGACTTCCTAGTCACAGGGAGTACAGGTGCACGCCACAGCACTTTCCTTTAAAAAGTTTTGATGAGCCAGTTGTGGTGGCACACACCTAGCCACTGAGGACCCCGAGGGAGGAAGATTGCAAGTTCGAGGCTAGCCTCAGCAATTTAGCAAGACCCTAAGCAATTATTTAGGGAGACCCTATCTTAAAATATAAAAAGTGCTGGGGTGTGGCTTAATGGTAGACTTCCCCTGGGGGTTAAATCCCCTCTACAAAAAAAAGTTTGGATGTAAGGATACATACTACAATGAATGATGGACTTGGGAAACTTGATGCTAAGTGCAATAAGCCATTCACAAATAACATTTATATAAAATGTCCAGAAGAGGGAAATCCTGAGACAGAAAGCAGATTACTGGTTGCCAGAGGATAGAGTTGAGGGTGGAATGTCCTTGCTTAGCATCTGGAAGGCCATCTTAAGAAAAAGTTTCACTTTCCTGCCCCAGGGCCTTTCTGAGAAAGGCTCACCACTCGCTCATACCAAGCCACCCTTAACCGCTGCATTAGGACCCACTCAGCTCTGATTCCTGAGCCTGCCCTATAAAAGTCGAAGAACCCAAACCTGTATTGCCTCTCCCTATTCATGGAGAGATGCCTTTATTTGTCAAATAAACTCTTTATTTGACAAATAAACTCTCCTGTGTGTCTTTCTTTCATTTTTCTGTCTCTGTCTTTCATTTCTCGTCCCCCCACCACCCCACCTCATCCCATTTCCTGATTCTTTGCTTTCCTTTCAGAAGACAAGGGAAGAATGGGAAGTGACTGCTTAAAGGGCCTGGGGTTTCCTTATGGGGTGATAAAAATGTTCTGAAACTGGATAATGATGATGGTTGCCCAGCACTGTTATTATACTAAATATCACTGAATAGTACATCTTTTTTTTTTTAAAGAGAGAGAGAAAGAGAATTTTTTTAATATTTATTGTTTTAGTTTTCGGCGGACACAACATCTTTGTATGGTGCTGAGGATCGAACCCGGGCCGCACGCATGCCAGAAGAGCGCGCTACCGCTTGAGCCACATCCCCAGTCCAGAATAGTACATCTTAAAATGATGAATTTTGTTTTGTGAATGCTACCAAAAATTTCTCAAAGTGGGCTTTAAATATTAAAATGATTGTTTTTTGTTTGTTTGTTTTTGTTTTGTTTTAAACAAAAGTGAGCTTTAATGGCTTCTCATGTCCTATTTCAAAATACAAGCCAAACTGGGCTGGCTTTGTAGCTCAGTGGCAGAGCGCTTGCCTAGCACATGTGAGGCACTGGGCTCGATCCTGAGCAGCATATTAAAAAAAGTAAATAAATAAAATAAAGATTTTTTTTAAGTGTCTAAAACAGAAGCCAAATTTCTTCCTATAGCCTACAAAGCACTGCTTGATCTGACCCTGTCTAGTTCTTCCCAGCACCACCTGCCCTACACAGACTCCCCAGGCCACCTTCATTGCTTTGTTCAAGCTGTTCCCTCAGTGGGAAGTTCTTTCTCCAGCCCCCCACAGAGCTGCTACTTAGCCTTTTAGTTTCCATCTTGGAAAGGCCTCTCTCCGCCTCTGCTCTTTGCTGCCTTCCTAGCAGTGAGTGATCATGGCATTTGCTTATTTGTTCACTTCCTGCTAGACCGTGAGGGTGGGATCAACTCGGCTCCGTATTCCCAGAATCCAGAATATTTCTGTGTAGAATAATTGAATGAGGCTTGGAAAGTTAAGAAGGCAGTATATTTTCTTTAAAATAAATAAATAAATAAATAAATAAATATTTTTTGGAGTGATTCTCCCACCTCAGGCTCTCAAACAGTTTCTTTGCACTTTGCATTGGAGAAAAATACATACAAATCTATACACTCCCTGTGTAAGCCATCTTAAATCTATTCGGCATTTTCTGTATTTGGCCAGGAGTTGGAAAAGTATATGTCAACTAGATGATGGGACAAACATTCACTCTTGCTTAGCACTTGACCTAGAGCTGTTGATGACAGTCAAATCTGGCCTTCCTCTCAGGAATGGTCATTCTCTCTGGTAGCAAACAGACCTCTTTTAGCACAAGTGTTAATTCAGAGCTGGGCCCTGTGGCCCACAGCTCTAATCCCAGCAATTTGGGAGGCTGAGACAAAAGGATTACAAGTTCAAGGCCAGCATCAGCAATTTAGCAAGGTCCTAAGTAATTAGCTAGACCCTATGTCAAAATAAAGACTTAAAAGGGCTGTGGACACAGCCCAGTGGTAAAACACCTCTGGGTTTGTAGTAAAGCACCTCTGGGTTCAATCCCCAGTACCAATAAAAGAGTTAATTCAGAAAAAAATACAAATATTTGCAAATTTCATTTTTACCCCCTTAGATTAAATAAGCTTTATTTTGTCCTGTGAAAAGAGATGGGAGTTGGGGGATAGCTCAGTGGTACAGCACTTGCCTAACATTTGAGGCTTGGTTTCAATCCTCAGTACCTACAAACCTACAAAGAAAGAAAAGAGACAGATATTTTTATGATTGTTCTTTTTTTTTTTTTTTTGGTCCCAGAGATTGAACTCAGGGGCACTCGACCAGTGAACCACATCCCCAGCCTTATTTTGTATTTTATTAGAGACAGGGTTTCACTGAGTTGCTTAGCACCTGGCTAAATTGCTGAGGCTGGCTTTGAACTCACGATCCTCCTGCCTCAGCCTCTGGAGCTGCTGGGATTACAGGTGTGTGCCACCACCCCTGGCTTATTGTTCTTTTTTTAATTGTTGATTTTTTTTTCCCCTCCAGTATTGATGATTGAAACAGGGTTGCTATACCACTGAGCCACATCCCCAGCCCTTTTTGGTTTTTGGTTTTTTATTTCGAGACAGAGTCTCCCTAAATTGCAGAGGCTAGCCTCCAACTTGCAGTCCTCCTGCTTCAGCCTATCAAATAGCTGGAATTACAGGTGCCTGGTTGTTGTTCTCCTCCTTCTCCTCCTCCTCCTCCTTTTTTGTCAGCGTTGGGGATCAAACCAAGAGCCTCACAAGTGCTAGGCAAGTGCTTTACCACTGAGTTACATTTCTAACTCAGCAAGACAGGTATTCTCACAATGAGATGACCTAGTTTATTGAATAAAGGGATTTCATCAGGGCCAGAGATGTGGCTCCGTGGTAGAGCACTTGTCTAGTATGCATAAGGCCCCAAGTTCAATCTCCACATCACAAAAAAAAAAAAAGAATTTCATCAAAGAAATTATTACCAGTCACCAGGCACACACTCATAATCCCAGCTGCATGGAGGCTACAGCAGGAATTCCAGTCCAGCCTTGGCAATTCAGCAAGGTCTTGCCTCAAAATTTAAACTAATAAAAAAGGACTAAGGATGTAGCTCAATGGCAGAGCACCCATGATTTCAATCCCAGTATCACCACAAAAAAAAAAAAAGAAAGAAAGAAAACAAATTGTTATCAATAAAACATTTACATCATCCTGAGCAAAGAACTTTCTTGGTTGGCTTCAATAGTGCTTCAGTTCATCAAGTGACCTGCCATGTTTCTGTTCATCTTTTTTTAAATTAACCTCTCCAGGTAAGTGTTACTCTTACTTCTGCTGCAGTAGAGACTGCCTGCGGAGCCCAGCCAATGCCCTGTGTCCACAGTCCCAGGTTCTTGTGATCCTGCAGGAAGAATTTCAAATGAGCCTCACAGAGTAACAAGCCAAGCTGGCATTTATTAGAAAGAGTGGGAAGTGAGGCCTGGGGCTGTGGCTCAGTGGTAGAACGCTTGCCTAGCATGCGGGAGGCACTGGGCTTGATCCCTGGCACAACATTAAAAAGAAAAAGAAAAAAAAGACAAGTGTTGTGGGCTGGGGATGTGGCTCAAGCGGTAGCGCGCTCGCCTGGCGTGCATGCAGCCCGGGTTCGATCCTCAGCACCACATACAAACAAAGATGCTGTGTCCGCCGAAAACTAAAAAATAAATATTAAAAGAAAATTCTCTCTTAAAAAATAAATACATACATATTTAAAAAAAAAAACAAGTGTTGTGTCTATCGAAAACTAGAAAACATATTAATTAAAAAAAGAAAAGAAGGAGTGAGAAGTGAGGATAACAAGCAGCGTAGATGCTGTGTGGACCTCTCCTCCAGAGAGGATGGTGTGGCTCATACAGAATCTGAAATTTTAAGGGTTTTAGTTTCTTTGTTCTTGCCTTAGTTTCACATTGTTGTGTTTTGGATATGAGGTGTCTCCCCCAAAATTCCTGTGTTAATGCAGGAGGTTACATGATTGGGTTACAAGAGCCATAACCTAATCAGTACATCTAATTAGAATGGATTACCTGAGTGGCCATGTAGGCAGGTGGGGTGTGGTGGAAGGAGGTGGGTCACTGGGGGTGCACCCTGCAAGGGTGCATCTTCCCTGTGGCCCCTTCCCCTATCTCTCTGCTCCCTGGCTGCCATGAGGTGAGAAGCCCCCTCTGCCTGTAGGGTCTTGATTTAACATCTGAGCAGCCAGCTTAAACGTCAGCCGCCATTTTACGAAGTTTCACTTTTCTGTACTTCCTCTTACCCCTGTTAGTGACCTACCCCATGGTACCATAACCCGAAGCCCATTCCCTGCTATTTGGCACCTGCCTATCTCTGAGGCAAGCATCCCCGCCCATCCCATAGCCCAAAACTACAACTCCAGACCTCTGCCTGACAAAAGCCGGTCACCTGAACATCTTGGGGCCTCTCTCCTCTCTATAGAGAGATGGCCTTTATTTGTCAGCTCTGACAAATAAACTTCTGTGTGGATCTCTGCCTGGTCTCCATCTTTGATTTCTCACTCGTCCGTCTCTTGCTTTTTCATTTTCCTTTCACTGCCAAGCCCTTCCGCCATGATGTTCTGCCTCATCTGGGGCCTAGAGCAATGGAGTCAACCAACCATGGACTGAACCTCTGAAACTGTGAGCCCGAATAAACTTTTCCTCCTCTAACTTGTTTGTGTCAGGTATTTTGGTCACAGTGACACATTCCCCCTTTAAGTCGTTTGTTACCCTTTGTATAGTCCTCAGCAAATTTCCTTTGTTAGAGTCTGTGATGATCTAGTCACAAGAGGAGTGTTGAGGACCTGGTCACAGGGGGTGGGTGTAACATGATTTTGAAAGACTAGTTCTCTTAAGGAGTTATAATTAGCTATGGCTGGAGAAGGTTTGGCAGACCTGTTCCATTTTCCAGATGTTTGTCTGTCTTAATAAGGTTCCCTGTGAGTCCCAGTTGTGGACTACAGCCTCTCTTTGCTGTTTATGTCTGATGTCCTCCCTGTAAGTTACCACCACCCGTTGTCCCTCCTCCATCCACTTGTTCGTGACTGACTAGCTAGATAACATTTCCACTTTGCAGAAGGGAAACAGGTTCAGGGAGGACAAAGGATTTGCCCAAGGTCGGGCCATCTGTGTTGATACCCCACTTAACTTTGAGCAAGTTTCCTGGTTTCATTAAGCCTCCTTTTCTTTGCTTCCCTCCAATCCTTTCCTACCTGCCTGGGGGCGGGGAGGTGGGGTCTGCAGTGTGAATCACATGAACTGATGCATAGGAGGAGCCAGGCTTCAACCATAAACCTTCAATCTAGATTTGCTATTGTTGTGCCATTTATGCCCTGTCCAAGGTGGCCCAGGATAGGCAAAGAGGGGACTGGTGGCCCCTTCACTCTGCTCAGCTTCCAAGTTTCTGGAGAGGTCTGACACTTGAGGGCTGAGACCTTAGGACCAGAAAAACCACAAACACATCCTTCCAGCTTCTCCCTCAGAGCTCCTCAGACCACGCATAGACACAAATGCTTGTACAGTGGAATTTCCAGCTTGGAGAGGGGAAAGGAATGTGTATTGAGGTTCACCATAGCCAGAAAAATAATCTATCCTGGCGCCATTCCCAGGGCCAGGCGTTCCCAGCATCTTCCTGACCTGAGTCCACACCCAGACACACTCTAACCGCCCAGCCACTCTGCTGCTCTCGCTGAACCACCCTTTTTTGGAACATAGTGTACACTGACAGGACTCAAAAGGCAGAGGTGAGAAGGCTCAGGAAAGGGAGGAAGGAGGGAGGCTGAGGCAGGAGGACTTCAAGTTCAAAGCCAGCCTCAGCAACTTAGTGAGGCCCTATGCAACTCGGCAAGACCCTGTCTCTAAATAAAATATGAAAAAATGGGGCTGGGGATGTGGCTCAAGCGGTAGTGCGCTCGCCTGGCAAGCGTGCGACCCGGGTTCAATCCTCAGCACCACATACAAACAAAGATGTTGTGTCCGCAGAAAACTGAAAAATAAATATTAAAAATTTAAAGAAAGTTTAAAAAAGAAAAAGGGCTGGGGATGTGGATCAATCGTTAAGCAACCCTCTGTTCAATCCCTGGTACGAAAGAAAGGAAGGAAGGGAAAAGAAAAGAAAAGGGAGGAAGGAGAGAAGACCAGCTTCCTTCTATCCTGCAACCTAATCTCTTGGACTACAGCCCTCCCCCAAGACCCAGGCTCTGCTCACCCAACCCCACAATGGATAGTGGGACATTAAATCTGTTTTGGTGATGAAACAGTCCCCACCCCCCCCCCTTTTTTTTTTTAGTAGGGAGAGTGCTAGCACTAAAACCCAGGGACACTCTACCTCTGAGGTACATCCCCAGCCCTATTTATTTTATTTTTGAGAAAAAGCCTTGCTAAACTGCTGAGGCTGAACTTGAACTTTCAATTCTCCTGCCTCAGTCTCCCAAGTCACTTGGATTTTAACCATGCACCACTGGGCCTAACTTCTCCTTCTTTTTTTTTTTTTTTTTTTGTACCAGGGATTGAACTCAGGGGCACTCAACCACTAAGCCCCTCCCCATCCCTATTTTGTATTTCATTTAGAGACAGGGTCTCACTGAATTGCTAAGCACCTCACCATTGCTGAGGCTGGCTTTGAACTCAAGATCCTCCAGCCTCAGCCTCCCCAGCAGCAGGGATTACAGGCACGTGCCACTGCACCCGACCCTCCCCAAGTCCTTCTTCACACTGTTGACAAACAAGGATGGAGGATATCTCTGTTGTCTATTTTTCCTGTATAATCATAGTAACCAGAAGTCTTGAAACTTTCACGTGCCTGAAAGCCTCCAGCCTCTTATTGGGGAGCAGCGAATCTTATTGCACTCTCACATTCTTATCCATGCAGAGCGCTCTCTGCCCTGTGCCCTGGGTATTTCCCTTTGCAGCAAGCCATAAACCCTGCCCTTCCACATGAAAGGAGCAGTGATTTCACTTTTCCTTTTAGAAATCATCACTGAGACAAGTAATTCTGCAGAGTTTGGGCCACTTTAAAAATAATTGGCTTATGAAATGAAAATATTCTTTTAAACAGTCACATCAGGGCACTGACTATTACAAGGCATTCTAGATATCTTTGTGTGTGTGCACAGGTGCACGTGTGCGATAGATGGATTTCAGGGCCTCTGGGCAAGTGCTACCACTGAGCTATACTCTGCCTTTCATGGTTTTACCAATGAGCTTTACCAAGGAGCTACATCTCTAGCCCTTTTTATTTATTTTTTATTTTGAGATAGGGTTTCTTGCTAAGTTGCTTAGGGCCTCCCTAAGTACCAAAAGAGGAAGAAAAAAAAGGAACTATTTAATGTTTTGTTTATTTATTTATTTATACATACCAGGGATGGAACGCAGGAACACATAACCACTGAGCCACACCCCCAGCCCTTTTTATATTTTATTTAGGGACAGGGTTTCCCTGAGCTACTGATTGCCTCACTAAGTTGCTGAGTTAATCCTCCCACCTCAGCCTCCAGAGCCACGGGGATTACAGGCGTGCACCTCCACACCTGGCCCACTGTTTAGTGTTTTTCAAATCCAGTTAAGGAGCTGGAAGTGGGACTCAGTGGGCTTGTGGAGAAATGTCTCAGTGGCCCCAGGCAGAAAGCAGGCGATGATGGGATACATGGCCTCTGGGGACTCCTCACAGACCCTCAGCATTTCAGAAGCAGTACTGAGGGATCTGGGGACCTGGTTCCAGGATAACTGAAGGGACCAATGGCATCAGACAAGCTGGGGTCATCTAGGGGTTTGGAGAAGAGCAGAACATGTATCATAGGAAGGAAGGACAAGGACTGGGTCCCCAGCCGTTACTGATCACATCTGGCAGATAAGACTCAGCAATGCTGTTTGTGGCTCTGACCAGGGGCAGCCCCAAAGTGACTCAGGGGCTTGAACCCCTCCATAATCTACATTGGTTTCCCCAAAGTTACCCCAAGTACACTATGACCATTCCCAGACACTTTCAAAGACAATCTAGCTCTCAGCTTTTTCCGACCAACTTGTGGCTCCCAAATCCCAGCTAAATAGAAATTAAGGGCTATCACTGGCCCCAGGGAAGGAGCTGAGAGAAAAAAGTACCTAAGGATTACATTTGGGAAAAGTTAGCTACTCTCTCCGTGCCTCCATTGTTCTTGTTGGTAAATTGAAGATAATATTACATATAATTCTTAGGACTATTTTGAGTATTTCATTGATTCAGACACTCCTTTTGTTTGTTTGTTTCCTCACAAACTTTTTTTTTTTTTTTTCCTGGTACTGGGGACTGAACTCATGCCCGCTAGGGAAAGGCTCCACCACTGAGCTACCCCCACTCCCAGCCTCGACACTCCTTTTTTTTTTTTTTTTTCTCTGAAATTGGGATGCACCTTGAGATAAATGGTGTCTTGTATTCATGGTAGTCATTCCTCAGTATCTGCATGGGATTGCTTCAAGGACTCCCGTGGATACCAAAATCAATATATTCCCGTATCCCTTTTTTTGTGACATGGAAGCCAGACATGGTGTCACACACCTGTAATCCCAGCAGTTCAGGAGGCTGAGGCAGGAGGGTCACAAGTTCAAAGCCAGCCTCAGCAACTTAGCAAGACCCTAAGCAACTAAGCAAAACCCTGTCTCTAAGGACTGTGGATGTGGCTCAAGAGGTAGCGCGCTCGCCTGCCATGCGTGCGGCCTGGGTTCGATTCTCAGCACCACATACCAACAAAGATGTTGTGTCCACCAAAGATTTAAAATAAATAAGTAAATATTAAAAAAAAAAAAAAAACCCTGTCTCTAAATAAAAAATACAAAGGGGTGGGGACGTGGCTCAGTGGTTAAGCTACTGGCTCAGTGGTTAAGCTCCCCTGGGTTCAATCCCAGGTACCAAAAAAAAAAAAGAAAGAAAGAAATTCCATTCATGATTAGTTGCATTCTGGGATGTGGAACCTGTGGATAAGGAGGGCCAACTGCATGTATAGATCCAAGCCTTTTCTGTGACGTCTCCAGTAGCTCTCCCTACTGCCACCTATTCATTATGCCCTGCCCAGTTAGGGCCACCATGATGGGGCAGAGGTAATGGTGGTCGCCTCTTCAGCTGTAATGTTTCCTCCAATCTCTGAGTCTCCTCGTCACTGCCTGTCTTGTCAGGTTCTTGAACATCTTATCTGAATCCACCTGACAGACAGACAGACAACCTACAGGAACTTCAGGAAAGATGGTGTAGTCAACAACTGCTGGGGTCCTGTCCCAGCCTGTGCAACATCCATTCCTGCTGGCGCCATAGGAAACAAGAGTGTGTTGGTAACCTGAATTTAACCTTGGAGTTCTGCTTCTGCACTAGCTCCCCTGGGAGCCTATGTGCTTACCCTATCTACAGATATTCCTTTTTGGCCAGGAGGGAGTACTGGGAATTAAACCCAGGGGCTTTACCTCTAAGCTACATTCCCAGCCCCCACCCCCCCCCCCGCAGTTTTGTTTTTTTTTTTTTAATTTTTATTTTGAAACAAGGCCTCACTAAGCTGCTTAGGGCCTTGCTGAGTTGCCAAGGCTGGCCTCAAACTTGCAATCTTCCTGTCTTAGCCTCCTGAGTTGCTGGGACTGTAGGCATGCACCACTACCCCTGACCCTGATTTTGGACTTCTTTAAAAATTATTTTATTTATTTACTTATTTTTATGCAGTGCTATGCTAAGGATCAAACCCAGTGCCTCACACACAATAGGCAAGCACTCTGCCACTGAGCTACAGCCCCAGCCCCAATTTTAGACTTCTAATGTCTTTTTTTTAAGCTCATAAATATTTTCCCTGTGAGTTCAATGTGTACTTGTCTCGGCCTTGTTCTTCAACCAAGCACCACGTAAATTGTGGCCCTTTCAAACTGCCTATGCAGCCGCAAGGATCCCAAGATCCTTTCTTCCAGATGCCCCAGTTCAAGCCTGTTCTCTGCTGCTTCAGCTGGTGGAGCCCCTCCTTCCCTCAACCCTCATTTGACTTAGGAACTGCTGGAAACTTCAGGGTTTCAAAAGGTTTCTATCAGCACTTTGGACAGGGGACTTCTTCATTCTTGAAGGCTCTTCTTCACTGTTGCAAAACATTTAACATCCCTGGCTTCCACCGCAGGTGCCAATTGTGTCCCTAATGACTGAGACAACCAGAGAAAAAAGAAACCATCCCCTGACATTTCTAGAGGCCCCTGGGAGAATATTACTGCCCTTGCTGGAGAAAGGCCAGAACAAAGAAAATTGTAAATAAAATATAGCACTACAGAATACTCTTCCAGGGCTGGGGGTGCAAGAAAGAAATCTGGGCATGTTGGGACATGCCTGTATTCCCAGCAACTGGGGAGACTGAGGCAGGAGGATTGTAAGTTCAAACAGGGAAGAAAGGAGGGTAAATACTCCAAGGGTGTCGGAGGGTACCTGGGCTGTCAAATGTTACTTAGGACTGTATTTTGAGGGTGGCTTGTCTGGCCAAGACAGGACCAGAACAGGGGCAGGTACCAAGCCCTTCTAAATCCTCTTCACTCTTCAGCCTTCTAGAAGGCGAGATGGAGGCCAATAATCCATCCAGCAGCCCATTCCTTTTTTTTTTTTTTTTTTTTTT
>NW_025999897.1:2201243-2221155 GCF_001458135.2 Marmota marmota marmota | reverse complement strand
TTTTTTTTTTTTTTTTGTGGTGCTGGGGATTAAACCCAGGGCCAGGGCTTTATATATGTAAGGCAAGCACTCTACCAACTGAGCTATATCCCCAGCCCAAGGCATATTTTAATCTTACCAGTAACTGCCAGACATTTTCCCAGAGTAGTTGTATCATTTTAAACTCCCACCAGAAATGTTTGAGAGTTCTGCTTATTCTACATCATTGTGAACACGGGCTGTTTCCAGTCTTTAATTTTAGCCATCTCAGTGAGACCATGGAAGTATTTTATTGTGAAATACTTCATTCAGGCATCTTCCCCTGATGAATAAATGATGTGAGAGTTTTAGGTTTTTTAAAAATATTCTTTAGTTGTAGTTGGACACAATACATTTACTTATTTATCTCTGTGTGGCGCTGAGGATCAAACCCAGGGCCTCACCCGTGCTAGGTGAGTGCTTTACCACTGAGCCCCAGTCCCAGCCCCATGAGAGTATTTTATGTGCTTACTTGGCCATTTATTTATTTATTTTTGTTAAATTTTTTAATATTTATTTTTTAGTTTTCAGCGGACACAACATCTTTGTTTGTATGTGGTGCTGAGGATCGAACCCGGGCCGCATGCATGCCAGGCGAGCGCGCTACCGCTTGAGCCACATCCCCAGCCCCTACTTGGCCATTTATTGAATTGTCTTCTGAAATCTTTGCTCTGTTTTTAAAACTAGATGGTTTTAATAATTAAGAGTTTTTTCTTTTTTCTCTCCTCCTTCATCTTCTTTTTGAGTCAAGAGTTCTTTATACAGCATAGATACTTCTATTTTGGCAGACAAATACATTAAGCATACTTTCATTTAGTTGTTGGTTTATCTATTTATTTTATTAAGTAAAGAAAGTAAATGTTTTCGATGTGGTTAAGATCCTAGCCCATCCACAGCTAAAGAACTACCCAGGATCCTCCTCCACTAGAAATGCCATTCACATCCTGGAAGAGGAACCTGCTCATCAATGCTGGGATTGCTACTCAGCAGAAGTAATGAGTCTCTGGATGAGCAAATGTTTCAAATTCTGATGTCTAACCTATATATAACTATGTCTAACCTATATAACTTATTTTTATGGTTATTGCTGTCAGTGTCCTAAGAAATCTTTGTCCACATCCATGTCATCCAGTTTCCTTCCAAAGCTACACAGTTTTTGCTCTTATACATAGGTCTAAGATCCATCATGAATTAATTTTTGTGTATAGTTTGAGATCAGCTGGAAAGGTTGACCTTGATTTGAGGGAAAATAAGAACAGAGTCATAGCCAGAATATGATGGTGTACACCTTAAGTCTCAGCACTTGGGAGATCCAGGTGGGAGGATCATTTGCAACCAGGGCAACATACAGAATCTTGACTTAAAAAAAAAAAAAAGGAAAGCTGGGGTGTGCCTGTAATCCCAGCGTCTCAGGAGGCTGAGGCAGGAGGATGGCGAGTTCAAAGCCAGCCTCAGCAATTTAGCAAGGCGCTAAGGAACTCGGTGAGACCCTGTCTCTCAATAAAATACAAAATAGGGCTGTGAATGTGGCTCAGTGGTTTAGTGCCCCTGAGTTCAATTGCTGGTACCCAAAAAAGAAAAATAAAAAATGGAAAAAAATAAAGAATTGTTCATCCCTGAAATAAAACACATGATAAGGACACTACGAGAGGAATCACATCTTTCTTCTGAGGTCACTTGGGGCAAACAAGGTGGAAAAATAGAGGATAAACCATCTAAATTCTTGACCCCTAAGAAACCCATTATAGAATGCTTTTTTTGGAGGGGTCTCCCAACTCAATAGCACAGACCCTTCATCCTGTATCTTGAGCATGCACAACCAGAAACAGGTCTGGTTCACCAAACTGCACTTCTGAGGACTGACCTGGAGGTGGCGCCCCTGCAGTTAGTCTGGAAATGCTGGACCAAGGCTCAGACCCTTCTGCAAACCCATGGGGATGTCTTGTAGCAGAAGAGGATTCCACAACTCAGAAGGCTGGGCTGGACCCTCTCATCCGACTTGGAAGAAAGCAGGGCAATTGCCTGGCCTAACAGCACTCCCATGTCCTTAAACTTTTTAACTCCCATGTCTCAGATTCAGAGGCACCTGGGTTTTAAATGCTATACTCCAATTTCTTCAAAAAGCATTCCAAATCCAGCTTTGCCACAGACTCCTTCCATAACACAGCTTAAAAGCTCTTCTGATCACAATGCACTCTGAGTGTTTCTAAGGCAAAGATGCATCTGACACCTTTAATAAAGAATTGCAAGCATGCTTGGATCGAGGAGTTGGTAAGACTTTCATCACCCTGTGTCCTGTAGCCTGGCTGGCCCCTTCTCAGTTATGGTGAGCCTCCTCTAATGAGGGGTCAGGTTAGTGGCAGAGCTGCAGGTGATCTGAGGGATTTCATTTGTTCATTTTTTTTTTA
Source organism: Marmota marmota marmota (assembly GCF_001458135.2). Lineage (NCBI taxonomy): Eukaryota > Metazoa > Chordata > Mammalia > Rodentia > Sciuridae > Marmota > Marmota marmota. Next base: position 2,218,729 of record NW_025999897.1, on the reverse strand, counting down.
AGAGAGAGAGAGAGAGAGAGAGAATTTTAATATTTATTTTTTAGTTCTCGGCGGACACAACATCTTTGTTTGTATGTGGTGCTGAGGATCGAACCCGGGCCGCACGCATGCCAGGCGAGCGCGCTACCACTTGAGCCACATCCCCAGCCCTCATTTGTTCATTTTTGAGCCACTCTTCTGGCCAATGGATTTGATCTGTGCAAACAGGCTGAGGTATGTTTGGAAGAACACCAGCCAGTTCTTACCTCTGGGCATTCAGGTCTAGTTTTCTGAACAAAAGAGAAGTTGGAGAATGAGCCACACAAGGCACAGTCCTGGGAGGAGCCTGTCCTTGCCTGGTCTGGAGGGCATGTGTATATGTATTCCCAGGGCAGGGCAAAGCAGATCTGTTCCTTCTAGTCTCAATTTGTGGATACACTATCTCAGTAGCCAAGGTATGGGGAGCTTTCCCGCAACCTCTTACTTATTTTAAGAGAAAAGAAAATCCTGCTGGGTACAATGGCTCACACCTGTAATCCCAGCAACTCAGGAGGCTGAGGCAAGAGGATCATAAATTCAAGGCCAGCCTCAGCAATTTAGCAAGACCCTGTCTCAAAATAAAATAATAATAATAAAAAAAAAGGCTGGAGATGTAGCTCACTGGTAAAGTGCCCCTGAGTTCAATTGCTGGTACCCAAAAAAGAAAAATAAAAAATGGAAAAAAATAAAGAATTGTTCATCCCTGAAATAAAACACATGATAAGGACACTACGAGAGGAATCACATCTTTCTTCTGAGGTCACTTGGGGCAAACAAGGTGGAAAAATAGAGGATAAACCATCTAAATTCTTGACCCCTAAGAAACCCATTATAGAATGCTTTTTTTGGAGGGGTCTCCCAACTCAATAGCACAGACCCTTCATCCTGTATCTTGAGCATGCACAACCAGAAACAGGTCTGGTTCACCAAACTGCACTTCTGAGGACTGACCTGGAGGTGGCGCCCCTGCAGTTAGTCTGGAAATGCTGGACCAAGGCTCAGACCCTTCTGCAAACCCATGGGGATGTCTTGTAGCAGAAGAGGATTCCACAACTCAGAAGGCTGGGCTGGACCCTCTCATCCGACTTGGAAGAAAGCAGGGCAATTGCCTGGCCTAACAGCACTCCCATGTCCTTAAACTTTTTAACTCCCATGTCTCAGATTCAGAGGCACCTGGGTTTTAAATGCTATACTCCAATTTCTTCAAAAAGCATTCCAAATCCAGCTTTGCCACAGACTCCTTCCATAACACAGCTTAAAAGCTCTTCTGATCACAATGCACTCTGAGTGTTTCTAAGGCAAAGATGCATCTGACACCTTTAATAAAGAATTGCAAGCATGCTTGGATCGAGGAGTTGGTAAGACTTTCATCACCCTGTGTCCTGTAGCCTGGCTGGCCCCTTCTCAGTTATGGTGAGCCTCCTCTAATGAGGGGTCAGGTTAGTGGCAGAGCTGCAGGTGATCTGAGGGATTTCATTTGTTCATTTTTTTTTTAAGAGAGAGAGAGAGAGAGAGAGAATTTTAATATTTATTTTTTAGTTCTCGGCGGACACAACATCTTTGTTTGTATGTGGTGCTGAGGATCGAACCCGGGCCGCACGCATGCCAGGCGAGCGCGCTACCACTTGAGCCACATCCCCAGCCCTCATTTGTTCATTTTTGAGCCACTCTTCTGGCCAATGGATTTGATCTGTGCAAACAGGCTGAGGTATGTTTGGAAGAACACCAGCCAGTTCTTACCTCTGGGCATTCAGGTCTAGTTTTCTGAACAAAAGAGAAGTTGGAGAATGAGCCACACAAGGCACAGTCCTGGGAGGAGCCTGTCCTTGCCTGGTCTGGAGGGCATGTGTATATGTATTCCCAGGGCAGGGCAAAGCAGATCTGTTCCTTCTAGTCTCAATTTGTGGATACACTATCTCAGTAGCCAAGGTATGGGGAGCTTTCCCGCAACCTCTTACTTATTTTAAGAGAAAAGAAAATCCTGCTGGGTACAATGGCTCACACCTGTAATCCCAGCAACTCAGGAGGCTGAGGCAAGAGGATCATAAATTCAAGGCCAGCCTCAGCAATTTAGCAAGACCCTGTCTCAAAATAAAATAATAATAATAAAAAAAAAGGCTGGAGATGTAGCTCACTGGTAAAGTGCCCCTGGATTCCCTGTGCTGGGAAAAAAATAAATACCGAAGAAAGAAAATCCTGTATGCCTTTAGCGTTTGCTGGTAAATGTGTAGTGTGTTTAATTTATCACCTTCCTTCTCCTAAAAAAAGGTCATTCGTTTGATGATCAAGCTAACATACATTCACTTTTGTGTAATGCAAATAAATGTTTAATAAAATTCTGAATCTCCTAAGATGTTGACTTTATAGCTTCCTGGATGAGAAAGTGGCATTTGGGAGGGTCTAGGGATAATGAAATGGCTGAAATTTCTCCAGGCAGCTTTCGCTGATCGGGGAAATAAAAATATTCTGTCCCTCTATTGCTCTATGTGAATGACCCATTAAGAAGACTCTTTAGTCTTTGGGGCTTTGAAAAATCTGCACTTGCTTCCCTGTCTATCAGCCAGGCCTGTGCAGAGAGCAGGGAGGGTCACAAGAAGCAGCTCAAGTGCGATGGAAACCCCGTTCAGAAAAAGAGATTGTGTGTCACTTCCCCCTGGAAACGAAATTTGTTTTCCAGCATCATCAGGCCAGCAGGGCTGCAGATTCTTGAATGGGATGCCTGTGGCCTGGAGGAGGAGAGGCATCTCCCACTCTAGCATAGTAACTGTCCTGAGGAGCTGGGAAAAACGACAGCGGGTGTGGCTGCCGCCTGGCAGCTGCCTCTAAGTGGGAGTTCCCAGGAGCTTCAGGGGGCTCAAGAATGACAGGAGAAAAGTCACCAGGAATGTCTGAAGACAGAAGGACTTTATTTTCAGGCAAAGCCACCCTGGCTTGGGATGAATGTCTCTTCCCAGTTTGTTTCACTCTCTCCATTTTGATTCTTAATCATTTCTTTCTCTCCACTCTGAACGCGGTAATTGATTTCCTGATCAAGAGGCGGGGCGCTACATTTTTCAAAGCTCTCAGGGCGCCGAGAAAATCTAAAACCATTGTCTGGTAGACGGCAGCTTTCAGCTGCAGTCATTTTTAGCATCAGGTAAGCCTGTTGGCAGGAGCTTTTCAAATTTTATTCATAAACGTTGTCTTTTACTGATTAGGTAGGTGATAACATTCTCTATGTTGCAACTGCATCATCCAGAAAAGGGGATTTTTAACAATGATAAAAATAAAGCTTGTTGGATCATTTTTAATGGTAATAAATTGGTTCCCGGGCTGGGGATGTGGCTCAAGCGGTAGCACGCTCGTCTGGCATGCGTGAGGCCCGGGTTCGATCCTCAGAACCACATACAAACAAAGATGTTGTGTCCGCCAAAAACTGAAAAAAAAAAAAAAATTGGTTCCCAAAGATTTGATTAAAGGGAAAACTAGGTCAATCTAAGCAGAGTCCAAATAAGGGAGAAAGTCCACAGGGGAGGGGAGGATTGTGGAATCAGAGACTCAGTCAATGGGAAAAAAAAAAATTTAAGTGTAAAAATCAAAAAAGAAAAACAAGTCGGGTGCGGTGGTGCGGTCCTGAAATCCCAGGGGCTCGGGAGGCTGAGACAGGAGGATCGTGAATTCAAAGCCAGCCTCAGCAAAAGCAATTCAGTGAGACCCTGTCTCTAAATAAAATACAAAATAGAAAAAATAGGGCTGGGAGTGTGGCTCACTAGCCAATTGCTCCTGGGTTCAATCCCTGGTCCCCACCCCCCTCCTCCCCAACAAAAGGAAAAACAAATCACCATTCTTTTTTTTGACGCCAGGGATTGAACTCAGGGGCATTCGACCACTGAGCCACATCCCCAGCCCTATTTTGTATTTTATTTAGAGTCAGGGTCTCATTGAGTTGCTTAGTGCCTTGCTTTTGTTGAGGCTGGCTTTGAACTTGCAATCCTCCTGTCTCAGCCTCCTGAGCCCCTGGGATTACAGGCGTGTGCCACTGTGCCCTGCTCATCTTGCATATTTTCTCTGGAGTTATATAGATATAGATACAGAAGTATCTAGATATCTGTGTTTATATATGTTACACAAAAGACCATTAACTTTGTGACCAAAAGGTAAAGAATACTGTTTTTTGTTTTGTTTTGTTTTTGCTTTTTTTTTTTTTACAGGGAATTGAACTGAGGGGCATTTTACCACTGAACTACACCCTCACCCCCTTTTTAAATTTTACTTTGAGACAGGGTCTCCATAAGTTGCCAAGGCTGGTGTGATCCTCCTGCCTCAGTTTCTGGAGTCTTGGGGATTATAGGCAGTATACACCACGCCAGGTTTAAGGGGTGCTAATTAAAGAAGACAAAGCAAATCTGTAATCCATCCCGTCCCTCATAGAACTTATTTGTTTTTATTAATTTTTACTTAGATAGGATTAATATACCGTAAAATTCAGCCTTTTCAGTAAGTGTACAATTCAGAGGGTTAGTATATTCACAAGGTTGTGCAAACATCCCTGCAATCTAATTCCAGAGCATTTTCATCACTGCAAAAAGCAGCCCTGGAATCATAACGGTCACTCCCCATTTTCCCTCTCCAGCTCATGGTAACCATTTATCTACTTCCTGTCTCCGCGGATTTGCCTATTCTGGACATTTCATATAAATTGAATCACACAATATGTGATTCCACAAAAGAAGCCTTTTACGTCTGGCTTCTTTCACTTAAGCATGTTTTGAAAAAAACCTGTAGCAAGATATATATAGATATAATGTGTGTGTGTATATTATATATAATACAAAATTTACTGTCTTAATCTTTTTTTTTTTCAGTACTGAGGATTGAACCCAGGGGTGCTCTACCACTGATCTACATCCCCAGCCCTTTTTATTTTTTATTTGAAGACAGGGTCTGCCTACATTGCTGATGCTGGCCTCAAACTTGCCATTGTTCTGCCTCAGTCTTCCTAGTAACTGGGATTACAGGGGCATGCCCCCACACCCGGTTTAGGTTTAACACTTAAAAATTTAAAAAAAAATTTTTTTTGTTCTAATTAGTTATACATGACAGTAGAATGCATATGACACATCATACATAAATGGAGCACAACTTATCATTCTTCTAGTTGTACGTAATGTAGAAACACACCAGTTGTGTAGTCATATATGCACATAGGGTAATAATGGCCAATTCATTCTACTGTCCTTCCTACCCCTAGGTTGAACATTTTGAGGAGCTGCCAAAACATTTTCCACAGTGCGGCACCTTTCTCTATTCTCACCAACAATATATAAGGGTGCCTGTTTCCCCACATCATTGCCAACATCTCTTAATTTCTATTTTTTTCTTTCTTCCCGTTTTTATAATCATTTTTTTACCTTTAATTAATTAATTAATTAATTTTAACGTGGTGCTTTTTTTTTTTCAGGGCTGGGGATGAAACCATATCTCGAACCACATGCCAGGAGATGCCAGGCAAATGCCAGGCGAGTGTTCTATCACTGAGCTACAGCCCTAGCTCCAACATTTGTTATTTTCATTTAGAAAATAATTACAGTGGATGTGAATTGGCATCTTATTGTAATATAGATTGTAATTTTACAATGTTTTAATTTTTAAAATCAGAAGGTTAAAGTGATTCTTTTTTTGTATAATTAATAAAATTTAAAAGAAATGCATTACTAAAACATGCTTATGTTTAAGGCACGAAACTCATCTAAGTTGATATGAATGTAAATAGGTGAATTATTCACATAGCTAACAGAGCATTAAAGGGTAAATTTGATTTGGGCTTAGACTAGCATGATTGATGGTATTTTTTTATTTTTTAATACTGGGGATTGAACCCAGGGGCATTTTACCAATGAGCTATATTCCCGGCCTTTTTAATTTTTTACTTTAGTGTCTGAGTACTGAGGGTTTTGCTCAGTTGCTGAGGCTATCCTCGAACTTGTGATCATCCTGCCTCAACCTCCCAAATTGCTGGGATTACAATCATGTGCCACCATGCCTGGGACATAACTCATGATATTCTTAGGAGGAAGATGGAATGATACAGATTTAAAGCCTCTACAAAGCTGGTCATGGTGGTGCACATCTGTAATCCCAGCAACTCTAAAGGCTGAGGCAAGAGATCACAAATTCAAGGTCAACCTGAGCATATTAGGAGGTGCTGTGCTGAAATGAGATAAAAAGGGCTGGGGACTTGCTTGCCTAACATGTCCAAGCTTCTGGGTTCAATCCTCAGTCTTCCCCAATCTCACAATAAATAAATAAATAACCTCCTTGAGAATGAGAAAGATGGTAGAATGATACAGACATTATTACCCTATATACACGTATGATTATGCTACTGGAGTGACTCTGCACCATGTACGGCCAAAGGCATGAGAAATGGTGCTCCATTTATGTACAATATGTCAAAATGCATTCTACTGTCATGTATAACTAATTAGAACAAATAAAAAATGAAAGTGTGTATGTAATAAAGTTTTGTAGAAGACACACAAAATAAATAAATAAATAAATAACCTCCACAAGCTTAAAAGACAGTTAATGTTAGGTAAGCACTTTGATACTGAGCTATACCCCAAGCTGAAAAAATAAAAACTTTGAGTTTCCCATGTTACCAAGGCCCTCTGACAAATACTTCATGTGTATTATTTCATTTAGTCCTTAAAATAATCCTGTGCAATAAGTTCTATTTTTATCTTTATTTCATAACTTTTTTTGTGTGGGAAAAAAAAAAAAACCTAATGCTTAGAGAAGTAAAGAATTGTGCTATTATTTGATAGTCCTGGGAATGAATCAAACCTGAGGCCGAGTAGTTACACTGGACTATACCGTGTTGCAGTCCATGAATTCTTAGTGTTTCATTAATAAAATAATAAATACTTGGATGGTGTTGTGGCTCAGCAGTAGAGTGCTTGCCTCGCACGTGGGGTGTCCTGGGTTCAATCCTCAGAACCACATAAAAATAAATAAATGAAATAAAGGTATTGTGTCCAACAACAACTAAAAAATAAATATTAAAAAAATAATAAATACCTGTAAACTCATGATGATCACTATTACTGCCACCTTTTATTCAGTGTTCACTAGGTTTCAGGGACCATGCTAGGCTTTTCTTTCCCTCTTTTTCCCTCCCTGCTGTTGGGGACTGAACCCAGAGCCTCATGCATGCTAAGAAATGCTCTTCACTCAGCTGTATCCTTGGCCCCATTGTAGGCTCTTTATGTGCATTATTTCTTTGACTCCTTGTAACAGCCCTATAAGGTAGATTCAAGAGTCATTCCTATTTTACTAATCAGAAGACTGAGGTTAAGAAAACTGCCCAGGATCACATAATTTCCCCCAACACATTTAGTGTTTTTATTGTTTCTCAAGCACGCTGGGTCCATTCTGTCTACAATGTTCTTCCCTAGTTCTTCACGTGGTCTGCCTCTTGAACGTTCAGGTTGTGGCTCAAATGTCACCACATAGAAGTCTACCTTCTCTGTCTCATCCACAGTAGCATTGTATGCCTACCAGCATGCAGCAGGTGTAAAAAAATGATCTCATGGGTCCTTTATTTGCAAAGCCCAGAACAGCATGCTTTCTTGGCTCAAGTCCTCCCCAACTCCTGAGGATACCACCTTCCATACTGTCTGTCCTCACCTGTCAGGTGGTCCTAGTCTCCTCAATCCAGAAATAATCCTTCCCTTCACTCTCACCGAGCTGTGTTCTCTTTTGTACATTCAACAAGTTTCTCTTGCACCTTTCCCATAACACACGGGCTGGCTGGAACGGCATGGACCAGATGAAGTCTGACCTCCACCTGTAGATGCACTGGATGTGTAAACAAGCAAATCTAACACAGCCAGAGAGGTACAGATGAGAGACACAGGTGGCCACTTGAACAGCACACATAACCAAAAATAAAAGGCATACATAGGTATTTCTCTGAGAAGAAACTCAGTAGACCAAAGCCAGGCAAAAGATGTGGTGATGAACTAACCAAAATTAACCATCAACATATTTTAAAAGCTGTACAGTGATGCTGATTTCAAGCCAGGCACAGTGCTGCATGCCTCTAATCCCTGCAACTCTGGAGGCTGAGGCAGAAGGTTTACAAATTAGAGGCCAGCCTCAGCAATTTAGCAAGGCCTTATCTCTACAAAACTTAAAAAGCACTGGGGATGTAGCTCAGCAGTAGAGTGCCTCTGGATTAAATCCCCAGTATAGTAAATAAATAAATAAAGCCAATTAAAATGGTTATAATAAATTCTTGGGTGTTTTTATTTATTCATTTATGTTTTTGGTAATTTTTTTTTCAGTTGTAGTTGGATATATACCTTTATTTTATTTATTTTTATGTGGTGCTGAGGATTAAACTCAGGGCCTCCTTGCACATGCTAGGTGAGCTCTACCACTGAGCCACAACCCCAGCCCCATTTTGGTAATTTAAAAAATGTATATATATCTTTATTAGTTATTGATGGACCTTTATTTATTTACTTGTTTATATGTGGTGCCGAGAATTGGACCCAGTGCCTCACACATGCTAGGCAAGTGCTCTACCACTAAGCCACAACCCCAGCCTGGTAATTTTTTTTTTTTTTTTTTTTTTTGATACTGGGAATTGAACTCAGGGGCACTCAACCACTGAGCCACATCCCCAGCCTATTTTGTATTTTATTTAGAGACAAGGTCTCACTGAGTTGCTTAGTGCCTCACTAAATTGCTGAGGCTGGCTTTGAACCTGAGATCCTCCTGCCTCTGTCTCCCGAGCTGCTGGGATTAAGTCTGACCTCCACCTGTAGGAGGTGCAACACCATGCTTAGAGGTAATTTTTTTTTTTTTAACAGCACAAAGATGTGTTTATCATGTGAAAATTTCTGAAACATATTAAGGACCTTGGTGGTGCTGGGTGTGGTGATGCATGCCTGTAATCCCAGCAACTCAGTAGGCTGAGGCAGGAGGACCAAGAGTTGAAACCCAGCCTCAGCAACTTAGCAAGGCCCTAAGCAACTCAGCTAGACCCTGTCTCTAAATAAAATACCAAAAAAAAAAAAAAAAAAGGCTGAGGGTGTAGCTCAGTGGGTCATCGGGTTCAATCCCCAGTGCCAAAAATAAATAATAATAATAATAAAAAAAAAAGTTTGATAGAGTGACAGGTAGAAAAAGAACTAGAGAAAATTGTGTATGTGATGTGTTCTTGGCTATGTAAATAGATCCAAAAAAGACCCTAGACTCTCCAGCCTGTGGGCTTAAATGAAGTCAAGTTAACCTTATACTCAAATTTCTCTGCCTCATTGCACCCACCTGTTCTTATAGATCCTTGCAAAGGCCCTGGGGACTCCCAAGCATTCATGAAATGTGTGTGTTTGATGGGGACAGTCACCTTTCACAAAGGACACCTTCAAGTGGGGTGACCAACCACCCAGTTTGTCTGGGATGCAAGAATTTTAGTGCTGGGCTGGGGATGTGGCTCAAGCGGTAGCACGCTCGCCTGGCATGCGTGCGGCCCGGGTTCGATCCTCAGCACCACATACAAACAAAGATGTCGTGTCTGCCGAGAACTTAAATAAATAAATAAATATTAAAAAAAAAAAAGAATTTTAGTGCTAAAACTGGGGATGGCCTTGGTACGGTGGGATTGGTTGGTCACCCAGTTTCCCTGTGCAGGGTACTTCCATAGTTGCATGATTTTTAGGTACATCAGATTTGTTTTCTCAGCTGGAGTTAAGCTGTATCTCTCCCCAAACAGGTAGTGGCGGACTATGGAGGGGACAGTGTGAGCAGAATGGTGGGACTTTTATCCCTGGCACTGGGGAAGTGAGAAAACTAGGGAAAAAATAGCTTGAGAAACAAATGACCTGAGCACAGGTCTAGACAAGAGGTGCTGGTCCAGGACCCCTGAGTGCATTGGTTGGCAACTGCAGTGGCTGTCAGAGGGGAGAGATAGTCTGGGGGAACTGTAAGTAGGGTGGAAGCCCGACACACACCCACAAACAAACAAACAAGCAAACAAACAAAAAACCTGAGGGGAGTGGCCAAAGACATAAGACCCAGGAAACTAGGATTTGAGGTTCACAAACTTGGGGTGTGGTTTTTACAATCTGTCCTTGGTTTTCAATTTGGCAGTGACTTACCCCAAAGCCAGTATTAATACTGGATGATCATTTCCTATCTCATCAAATGGACTACTCTTCCTCCGCTTCTTCTTTTTTTTTTTGGTGGAGGTGGAGAATGGGGGCTATTGGGGATTTTATTCAGGGGCACTTGACCACTGAGCCACATCCCCAGCCGTATTTTGTATTTTATTTAGAGATAGGATCTCACTGAGTTGCTTAGCACCTCACTTTTGCTGAGGCTGGCTTTGAACTTGTGATCCTCCTGCCTCAGTCTCCTGAGCCCCCAGGATTATGGGCATGAACCACCATGCCTGACCTCTTCCCTTCTTCAAGCTCCCAAATGCGGGTGATTCCACCATGAGGTACTCTTATCTCTCTCTCTGCACTGTCTTCTATAATACTTCCATTAATCCACCTGGCCACCATTTTCATTTCCTTTTTCTTTTTTGGTATGGGGATTTAACCCAGGGGTGCTTTACCATTGAGCTACATCCCCAACCCCTCTTTTATTTTTTATTTTGATACAGAATCTTGCTAAACTGCAGAGGCTGGCCCTGAACATAAAAATCCTTCGGTTTTAGCCTTCTAAATCATTGGAATTACAGGAGTGCACCACCCCATCCAGCCTGGCGGCCGTTTTCATTTCAATAAGGTTGACTCCCAAATTGTACTTCCAGTCTCAATCCTGCTAGAGCTCCAGTCCACACTTCAAACCATCTCCAGGACGTTTCCTCCTCATTATCTCCTATCAATAAGCCAAATTCAGCACATCTCAGTAGGACACACAGGATCCTAATCACAGATGTTCGCATTGGAAGAAAGCTTGGAGATGATCTCATCCAGACCTTGCCAACTAGGGAGCCGTAGCACCCACAGTGTGCAGTGGATGGGACATGAATAGATAGAGCCCTCAGAGCACCTGGAGCCTCTAGATCAGTCACTTCTATTGATTACAACCTCATTCTCTGATCAACCACAGAGTAGGGTTGCTGGTGAGCAGGAGGCCACCATCAGGAGCCAGGTGCACAGGACATCAATGCCTGCATAAATAAGGGGCTCATAGAGATACTGGAAGAGTTTTTGACCTAGGTGCCCAAAGAGTATGAAGAACAAGTTAGTGTGCAGGAAGGGATAGTGTGCGTGGGTGTGTGAGTGGTGTGTGTGATGGGGGTTCTGGTGCAGGCAACTCAGACTCTATTTGCACACTTTTATATTGGATAATTTGTGTATTTGTGGTGATGAAGCTCTCAGTAAGCATGTCTAAGCTGGGAGGTGGTTGTTCTGATAATGTATATGTGTTCTATAAGAGTTTCATCATGTTATTGATTTTTTTTTTTTTTTTGGTACCAGAGATTAAACTCAGGGGCACTAGACCACTGAGCCACCAGCCCTATTTTGTATTTGATTTAGAGACAAGGTCTCACTCAGTTGCTTTTGCCTTGCTTTTGCTGAGGATAACTTTAAACTTTCGATCCTCCTGTCTCAGCCTCCCCAGTTGCTGGGATTATAGGTGTGTGCCACTATGCCCAGCTCATCATTATATTGAAATATTAGCTAGGAAAACATGTGATTAGATCTAAAATCCTCAAAAAATTTTCTCAGTATGTTTGTCAATGAAAGGAAAGAGGATTAAATATAATGTTTTTTTTTTGGGCAATGGGAATTAGACCCAAGGGTACTTTACCACTGAGTTACATCCCCAGTTTTTAAATAATAATAATAATAATATAATTATTATTAATTGGTACCAGGGATGGAATCCAAGGATGCTTAGCCACTGAGCCACATCCCCAGCCCTTTTTATATTTTATTTTGAGACAGGTTCTCACTAAGTTGCTTAGGGTTTCGCTAAATTGTGGTCCTCCTGCTTCAGTCTCCTGAGCCACTAGAATTACAGGTGTGCACCACCACACCTGGGTCAGTTTTTAAATTTTATTTTTATTTAGCGACAGGGTCTCACTAAATTGCTGAGGCTGGCCTCAAATTTGTGATCTTCCTACACCAGCCTCCCAAATCACTGGGATTACATGCTTATGCCATTAAATATGGAAAATCTAGCTGTTTTTCTTTCTCTCTCTCTGTACCTCTCTCATTTTCTTCCTTCCTTCTCCTTCTCTCTCTCTCTTTCTCCCCTCCTCCCTCTCCTTCTCCTTTATTTATTTCTCTTTCTCCCTCTCTCTTTCTTTCTCAGTTTTGGGAATCAAACCCATAGTTTCCTGCATGCCAGGAAAGTGCCCTACTACTGAGCCACTTCCCTAGCCTGAGTATAACTTAAATATAATTTCTACTGTTGTAAATGTTTGAATAGTTATAAAAAAGTTAGTTTGTTGTTTTTTTTAATTTTTTTTTTCTTAATCATCTATCATTGTAAATAGTCACTTGTTATTTAAAGAAATCACAGTTAAAGAATCTTGATGAGGCTGGGCATGCCGGCACACGCCTGTGAACCCAATTATTAGGAGGCTGAAGCAGGACAACCACAAGTAGGAGGCAACTTAGTAACACCCTGTCTCAAACAAAAACAAAAACATAAAAAAGATTGGGGATGTAGGTCAGTGGTAGAGTGCCCTAGAGTTAATCCCCACTATGGGGGACGGGAGAGCTTTTTTTTTTTTTGGTACTGGGGATTGAATTTAGGGGCACTTGACCACTGAGCCACATCCCCAGCCCTATTTTGTATTTTATTTAGAGACATAATCTCACTGAGTTGCTTAGGGCCTCACTGTTGCTGAGGCTGGCTTTGAACTCCTGATCCTCCTGCCTCAGCCTCCTTGGCCACTGGGATTATGTGTGCCACCATGCCTGGCAGGGCTACCTTTTTTAACACTTAATATCTTCTCTAATGCTATTTAAAATTTTTTATTATAATTACATCCTGTAAAGAATTTTAAAAACCACGTTCTATATGCTCCTCTAATTTTCACTGTGTGCTTTAACGTGAAAAGTATTGGAAACTTTGGAAAAAAGTATTGAGGCTAAGGGTACCATTCTAACCCAGGCTCTTGATTTGTGAGGATCTCAGGGCTCAGCATTGAATGACTTAAGGTCACAGTACTAATCATCTTCTAATTTTCCATCCAGTCTGAACCTCCTCCCAGGTTTAAGGCATCCCTCCATTAGGAGGTGTAGCCTGCAGCCAGTTAAGGGAGCAGAGATGCTGGGTTTGGACTCTCCGTGGCTAGACCCTGGACTCAAGCACACATGCCTCAGCCTTTTTCTATTTTTATTTTTGTATTTTTGTGGTGCTGGGCATTGATCCCAGGCCCCATACATGCTAAGAACACGTTCTACCACTGAGCTCTCCTAGCCCTCTACCTCAACCTTTTAACTGGAGGTGAGCACGGCTAAGAATCAGTGGCCAGCGTGGAGCCTTGGCACTATTACCAGGGAAGCTGGGCCTTGTGCCAGGTGGCAGCAGTCTTGCTGTCTTCTTGGTTCAAATCTGTAGCCTGATTTTGAACCCTTCCTGGCTGCAAAGCCTCAGAGCCTAGTTCTTGGACGCTCACAATGCAGTGATTCTATGCATGGAAGTAGGCAGGGCTGGTATCTGTTGCTTGCCATCAAGGACCTTACTGACAAATGGGTATCAGAGTGGCTGTAGAGCATAGTTCTCAGAGAAATGGCTGGGGTGGTCTGTGATCCTTAGTCTCGTCTTTGGGGCTGAGGTAAAGATAATGCATCTATTATTTAGGTATGTGATTCTAATGAGTGCCATTCACACCCCACTGTTGGCAAACAGTGGAAACACAATTCAACAAAATCACCCATGTCACTTGGAATTAAAGGCAAGTGTCTAGAGGAGTGCTTGTAGCCATGTAATGGATGTGAAGAATTCAAGGACTGTGGGCGGTGTGGTTTCTTTTGACAGTACTGGGTGCTGGGCAGCTGTCTTTGGATTTATATATACCACATCTGCATGTGCTCCTTTATGCCATTTTTCAAAGTGACCTGAAGCTTGCTAATGTTGAGCTACAAGGCAGAGCAGGAGGTTCTTCAGCAGATCCAGACTGCAGTGCAATTGGGCCTCCTGATCCAGGGTATTCAGTGATCCTCCATTCACAGTCACACTCTGGGATGCTGTACAGAGCTTATGACAAACCCCCAAAGGAACATCACTATGGATCTGCTTAGAGTTTGAAACCAAGTCTTGCTCTCTTTGGCTAATAACTATTCTTCTCTTTGGAAATTGCTTTTATTTTGCCCCTGGGTCCTGACAAAGATGAAAAGCCAGATGACCACATACCTGTGTAGCTTACTGTGAACTGAGTGTCTGTTCCACTTAGCCATAAAGTGCCCAGCAGTACTCCTTTCCCCAGGAAGCATGGTATATATGAGCAGGTCTGAACAAGTTCCGGTGAAGCACAGATGTAGTGCAACGCCAAGCGTATTTGTTCTCATCTCATTATCTCATTGCCACCACTCCCTCAATTCACAACCATGCCCTTCTGGAGAACTCCCCATGACCAGGGGACCTATGGATGGCATAGCTGGAAATGGCAGAACTACACTTTGTGTTCTTGAAAGACAGGGGCAAGAAGAAACTTTCCTAGTGGATGGAGGTTTGAGTTGTACAATTTTTTTTTTTTTTTTGGTATCTGGGATTGAACTCAGGGGCATTCAACCACTGAGCCACATCCCCAGCCCTATTATATATTTTATTTAGAGACAGGGTCTCACTGAATTGCTTAGCATCCTGCTTTTGCTAAGGCTGGCTTTGAACTTGCGATACTCCTGTCTCTTCCCCCCAAGCAGCTGGGATTACAGGTGTGCGCCATCACTCGGCAACTTGAGTTGTACTCTTATGATTCTCTTTACCATAAGAAAGATTATTCAACCCAGGGACCAGGTGGTAATGAACCCAGATTGGTGACAAGGAGGTTTGGGGGTGAGGATGTAGAACATCTCGGATTAGACTTAGAGAGTATTTGTGTCTTATATTGAATGCTTATCAAAATATTCTCATTGCTAAAAAAACTATAAGGAGCAAGTGGATGGACAGAGCCACCTGTGGGCATAAATCAAGCTCCTCCCCTAGTCAAGCCAGTGCCTGCCTACTGAGGACCTGAACAAAATGGCAATGAGTCTGGTACAGAGGTTATGACAGGCTCATCATAGGTTTCTCCCCCAGGCTAACCTGGCTGTTGCCACTGTGGAGTGCCCATTTAAAAAGGAATCATTATAATGGACTCTATCATGGAGGGACGGTGAGTCAGTATCATGGGAAAGTGTTTACACTGAATTTGGATCTGCTTTTCCTGCTAGCTGCGCTTTTACCAGCATCACCCGATGTGGGTTTACTGAATACCTAACTCAATAACATGAGTTGCATTCATTGCTTAATGAATCAACTTCACAGTGAAAGAAGACTGTCCTATGAGATTCACTAACCTTATTGTACACACCAACAACCAGAAGTAGGTAGCTTCTTAGAACAGTGGAACAGCCTACGAATCATCAGGAATTTGAGCCAGGTAGAAGGTAACAGCTTGAGAGCTTAAATTCCATTTATAAGTCTATAAGTAAACTTATAGACTCTGTGGACTTTGGGCTGTATCTATCCCCCATATATATATATATATATATATATATATATATATATCTTTATCTTTTTTTTTCTTTTTCCTTTTGATACCAGGAGTTGAACCCAGGGATGCTACTGAGTCACATCCCCAGCCCTTTTCATATTTTATTTTGAGACAGTGTCTTGCTAAGTTAACTTAGGGCCTCACTAAGTTGCTGAGGCTTTTAACTTGTGATCCTCCTGCCTCAGGCTCCCAAACTTCTGGGATTACCAGCATGTGCCACTGCACCCAGCCTGTACCACATATATTTTAACGAATCTGAAGGGTTTTAAAGATGTTGACTTTTGCCAACATATAAAAATCAAGAGTTCATGTGAAAACCACATTTTCATATTCTCTTGAAAATTCTCTAGCCATTTTAGGGCTGCATTCCCATAGCTGCTTTCATTAAACAAAACATGAGCACTTCTGTTTGCCAAATCCATCACCTTGCCCACTTTTCATTACTTATCTGGTCCCTGTAGGTATGTTTGTTATCCTTGATGTGCAACTGAATTACAGTGAATACATTTGGCAATCAGTCCTTGTAGTTTATTTATTTATTGGTAGTGGGAATTGAATCTAGGATGCTTTACCACTAAGCTACATCCTCAGTCCTTTTTGAGACAGAATCCAGGATCCAAGTGGCTGAGGCTGGTCTGAACAATTTGCAATCCTCCTGTCTAATCCTTTCCAATCACTGAGTCTCTAGAATTATAGGTATGGACCACGGTTTGGCTACTGCTTGTATTTTGTTACCAGGGATTAAACCCAGGGGCGTTTAAACCACTGAGTCACAACCTCAGTCCTTTTTATATTTTATTTAAAGACACAGTCAGAGTGGCTTAGAGCCTCGCTTAATTGCTGAGACTGCCTTTGAACTCGGGATCCTCCTGCCTCAGCCTCCCTAGCAGCTCGGATTATGGGCAGGCGCTACCACACCCGGCTTAATTTTCACTTCATATATGTGTTTTATTTTCCTAACCAGACTGTAGTAAGGCAATTAGTGGGCAGAACCCTATTAACTATTTTTCTTTAATTTGCTCTTTGGTTGTCTCATATTTCAATAGATATTAATATAGGTTTGTAAAACCTCTCTCATCCCCAGAGCTAACCTTGGCCCCAGGAGTCCTCCTGATTTGGGGTGTGTGCCTGAAATTTCGTCATCATGGTTCGTTCTAGGGGCCGAGCTAAGACCTAGTAGCTTGTCAAGTAAAGAAACTAAAGCTGTTTCCCAATTAATACAAACATAACATCTTGAAGTAGACTTTAGGCGAGATGCCACCTTCCACCGCAAAGGGGAGCGAGGCAAGTTCTGGCCGAGGTGGCAGAGTTCCTAGCTGGGTCTTCGGGAAAGGGGAGGAGATGCCGGAAAGTGGCTGCGTTCTGAAGGTCATCAGAGGCTTTCCGGATGGGGACCCTATGCCACGATCCAGAGTGACCCTCCCTCCGGGTCCCGCAGCCCCGGGTGTGGTTCCTGGCAGTCCCCCAGCAGTGGTCATTGGGATCAATTTCAGGACTCTACAACCAAGCCTTCGCAGTTTCACATTCTGGGGGCTCTCCTCCCCGGCCCCCAATTTCCCTCCGTCGCTGGAGCTGCCTGGCACCCTAGGTCGCTGGGGTCTTCCCCCTCGACACCCTCTAGGGCTCCGAAAGCGCATCGGTTTCCCCACGGGGGCGCGAGGGGCACGACTACCTGGGGCCTCTCCTAACCTCGTGTACGAGTCGCGGAGGTGGCTGTGCCGCTTTCGGGCTCCAGCCGGGACCGGGCGGGGACTTT
>NW_025999897.1:2144960-2199994 GCF_001458135.2 Marmota marmota marmota | reverse complement strand
AAACGGAGGGGAAATGCGACGACACATCAAGTGGCAAAAAACTAGATTTACAAGAGGAAAGAGGCGCATTGTTCAAAATGGAGATTGCATTGTTGCAGTTTGCAGGCCACACACTCGCTCGCTTTCTTCCTCACCCCCCAGCCCCCCCCTTTTCCTCTTCAAAATTTGTGCCAGTGCAGTGTCTCCACCGGCAGGATTGAAACTTTGGCACACACACACCCATTGCGTTCATTTTTCTCCCCTTGTTTTGGTGTGGGCTTTTTAGAATGAAGGAAGCCTCTTGTTTTGCAAACCTCTTTGCATTTCTAATGTGGTTTCTTGTAGATTTTTATTGTCTGTCTGTTCCTTAAAAGGGTATTAAGGATTGAGACGGTTTGTGGGATCCAAATACACACAATACATGCTTCCCTTCTCACCCCTAGCTATGCGGTTTAAAAATTATGTTAAGGAAATGATCAGTTGAGATGGTAGGGGATCCTTATCTGGTCTTGTGTGTGTGTGTGTGTGTGTGTGTGTGTGTTTGTATTCAAATGCTAATGGGCGCGTGCAACAGTTGTTAGTCAATGGCTGGTTAAAAAACAAAGTCAGAAACCAAACCAAACCAAGCCTAATTTAGTAATCCATCCGATTCAGAATCGTTTTGGTTAAATCTGAAGTAAAATGCAAAGCCTCAGGAACGTGGATCCTCATGTGATCCCTTTGCTTTGTTTGGGAAATGCAAGTTCTGTGGCACCTGTTGCAGAAGATGTGCGGTTGATCATCCAGACATAATTGCTGGAGATGAACTTTTGAAGTCACAGCAGCAGTGTCAGATTGATTACAAAATGACTTTTTCTTTTCATTTTATTTTTGAGGAAAAAGTCCTCCCTGGAACTGTAATGAATTTCTCCAAGGTGAAGTCTCACCTGTTTTCTCACAGAAAAGTTTCTCCAGGCTGGTGCTGAGATGTATTTTGTTAAAAAAAAAAAAAAAAAGCCACGCACAATTACTGATTTGTAGTGAATGCGTAGTTGTGGTTTACTACATTGTGAACAAAACAACCTATAGCAACAGCTTAACAGGCTTTTCCTTTATATTTTTGTTTACCTGGATTAACTAAATTAGAATCCAGTTGTAATTCATTTACTTTACAAAAGTAAAGTTTTTGAGGAAATGGGAGGCAATTAATGTGTGTCCTGTCACTTTCTGAGAGACTATATAGAGTAGTAGGAATGGTTACTTTGAAATATTTTTATGAATGTTTAAATTCTTACTGGGTTAAGTATGGGTATTAGGCCAGATTAAACCCATTTAGGTAGTCATAACATCAAATGAGACAAGGTAATTTTTTTCTGAAAAGAATAGTTACCTGTCTTGTGGTGGGGAGATGCTGGCAGGGAGAAGGAAGGGAATGAATGAGTGTCAAGGGTTTATGTCTTGTGTGTAGAGGGGACTGTTTGCAACTTTTCATTTCTTGCCAAGTTAGTTTTAGTGTATCTTTTATAGTAATAGGTTTTACTTTAAGAAATCACATGTTGATCCTCATTGTACCAAGAACCTGGAATTCAAACATGGAGACTGAATTACAGACACTAGGGAAGAAGTTTTTTTAAAGATAGGATTGAGGCATTTTGGCAG
This sequence comes from Marmota marmota marmota, assembly GCF_001458135.2. NCBI lineage: Eukaryota > Metazoa > Chordata > Mammalia > Rodentia > Sciuridae > Marmota > Marmota marmota. Next base: position 2,198,377 of record NW_025999897.1, on the reverse strand, counting down.
AGCAGTTCAGCTAACTTTAATTCCTACCTGAAGGCCCAGCCAATAATATTTAGGATTGATGGCTGTGTAAATGCTGAATTCCATTATTGTGGGTAGTTGTCCTTAAAAAAACAAAACAAAACTTGTATATTTCTGATACTTCTGTGATTTTTTGTTCTTAGTGACACTTGTAACCTATCTTGTATATACTTGCCCTATGTTTATATGAAATTATTAACTCCTTAGGGGTAAGTGTTTGTATACACTCAGCATCTCCTAACAGTGTGTTTTACACATAGCTGGTACTCATCAAAGATTGGTTGGACAAATCATTGTTAGTAGCTGAGAATTTGTAATAAGTGAAGTTTTGATAATTCTGTAGTGGATACCATAACTTAAATACTTTGGATTTAGGAAACTTAACAGTTGGTCTCATTAGATTTTGATAGACAGTTTGACTAGTGAATGTTTCTAATAGCAGAGTTAACTGTTTTGAGCTGCTGTTTCATAGGCTTGCCAGGCATTCTCCTTTTATTGGATGTGGTGTTAATTTGAATGTTTTGCCTTTTGAATGTTACATTTTGTGTTCTGAACTTTTAGTATATGTGCACTGGCCTAAAATGAGTAACAAAGCATGGCAGTGGGTTGTTCAGGCTAAAGATTAGTTTCATTATCTGTACTTCCTGAAAGGAAGGCTGTCAGGTATTTGTGTATATGTGTGGAAGATATCCCAAGAGCAATAAAAAAATAGAGTTGGTGGATATGAATTCTATGTAGTGTCAAGGCTAAAAGAGGAGTTTACTTTGTTGATAATTTACAATAAGTGGGTTAGTTTTTGTATTTTAGAATGTTGGCATAAGCACTAATTAAATTGCTAGTATTAAAAATAGCTCATTCATCTATTTATCTATTGGGTACTTTGTAGTACTATGTATTGAGTACTTTGTATAATTGTTGATACAAAGACATTGGCTTATATTGCTAAAGCCATAGATTTAAAGAAGTTTATTCATTGGAGATGAAATGTTTTCCTTAAAGAAGGAAAGATTTAAGTGGATACCTAAGATATTCCCATGACAAATGTTACGTAGGAATGTCAACTTTGAAATCATCTTGTTCGGCTTACACTAGAGACATTTAAATGAATAAAACCTTTATTATTTTTATTTATAAAATTTAGAATTATTTTGGTTAATAGGCTACTTTGCTAATGCATTGAGAAAGATTATATAGAAAATCTGTTTTGAATAGTCATTTGGTAAAGTTTTCTAAGCACTCTGAAATGAAGCATTTACTAATTTAAAAAAATTATATTTGAAAATTATATTTGAAAAAAAAATTATACTTGAAACAGTGGTTCTTGCATTTAACTTGTGTGAAATTTCTAAGAATACTTACCTGCAATTTTGAAATTTGGAACCTCTGATCACTTCAGAAAGCAAAAACCCTGGCATTATCCTGGGAGACTTAAAAGATTTATGTCCACAGTGGAGATCAGTGGCAGACATGCCATGAATAAACTATAGATTCATCTGAAACAGAATTTGCTACTGGTTTGGCAGTATTTATTCCCAGAAGTGTCAGCCAAATATCTTTTCAGTATACATGTAATTCCTGATTGCTACAAGTGAGGTACAAAGTACAGTGGAGATTTAAAGGAAGGCAAGATCATACTGGGTTCAGGGAGGTTGGTGTAGGCAGATGCTTCCTGGATGGGCTTGTGGATGGTAAGGACAGACTGAGGGAGGGAGTGAGCAAAATGAGCTCAGGCACTGATAGTAACAAGTGGGCAGTTGGAAGAGCCTGAGAATGTGAATAGGAAATAAACTGTAAAGTTCCATTGTATGTTGTGTTGGGCAGTTCCTAGAGAAACAAGCCAGAGCCATTTATTTCCTCCCTCATTTGTCGAATAAGGCTTGGGCCAGACTGGTGACCTCAGACTTTTTTCACTCCTGGGACACCCAAGGGATAGGCTGTATTCCCATCAGCGTCATGCACAAGTGTGCATCACACCGACGTCACCTCACAAAGATATGGTTAAGCCCCTGCTGTAGCCCTTTCCCCCAGACTGAGAGAGTGACTTGTGAGGTGGTCTGAACCCCCCGCCCCCATCAGATGTTTAATTTGGGTACTGAGAATCAGTCAGAAGATCTGGCAGCAGTGGGATAGGATGTCAGTGGTCTGCTAGAAAGTATAGCATGGCTTCTTGCACAACAGGATGGATTGGAAGAGGATGTGATGGTAGGATCTGGATGGGTTTTTAGCCTTGGGTGGAAGATCTATCCAGAAGCACTTCAGAATTCTTTGGGCCTTGATCTGTCAGAAGTGTAGAGCGAGAGTGGAAGCATCTGAAAGAAGACAGTGTGTTCACCAACAGGTAGGTAAAGATTATAAGGGAAACGAGTGCGATGTCTTTTCAGGTATGAGCACCTGAAGAGGTTAAACATGAGAATTAAAAGAAAGTAAATGAGAGCCAGAAGAGATTTTAAAAAGTTGGGCAACATGATCTATGAGTAGTACAGAGGCGTGTCCTAGGTTTGTGATAATAAATAGGCTTGCTTGCCTGCTCTTCTGGTACTTGCCTACAGGCATATTTGGAAATGGGTCTGTGTATTGAAATGTGTGTGCAGCAGGATTGGGGGAGGTAAGGCCAGGAGATCTGGTCTCTTCTGTTAGGTCTTTCTTTCCTTACCTCTCAAGACCCTGTTGTCCTCTGAGTCACTATATGTCCTTCCAGGTGAGTGTATGGGAGTGAGAGGTTGGTGGGTAGTGATGGCCAGTGACAGCTAGGTGACAGCAGGAGCAAATCTTAGCTGATGTCCTTTTTCCCTCTGTTGCTTAGGCTCAAACCCCCCTTGCCATGAGAAGTCATCCAGGATTCTTCTTGCTCACCTTGGTCTCTTCTCTTTGAATGTCCGTTTATTGAAGTGATTATAATCTCAGCTTTATACTTTAGTTGTATCTTAGCAGAGACTCTCATTCTAACTTTTGTCATGTTTTTGGAAGCTTTTTTTTTTTTTTTTTAAATACTGGAGATTGAACCCAGGGGTGCTTTGCCACTGAACTATGTCCCCAATTCTTTTTCCTTTTTTTTTTTTTTTTTGATTTTGAGATAAGTCTCACTAAATTGCCCAGACTGGTCTCAAACTTGCACTTGTGATCCTCCTGCCACGGCCTCCCAAATTGCTGGAATTATAGGCCTGTGCTACTGTGTCCAGTGGAAGGCAGAATATTTTTCAATTAAAAAAAAAAAAGCAAAATACTTATACATGCAAAATGCACTTCAAAGACTGAAAGTAAACTATAGAGAAAGAATTAAAATGCACATTATTATATAGAGTTATGGTTCAATGGTTTGCTGGTACATATCTAAGATTATTTTTATATAGTCTTTTTTTTTATGTATTGGGGATTGAACCCAGGGGCACTGGAACCACTGAGCTACATCCCCAACCCTGTTTTGTATTTTATTAGTGACAGGGTCTCATTGAGTTGCTAAGCACCTTGCTGTTGCTGAGGCTGACTTTGAACTCTCTATCCTTCTGCCTCAGCCTCCCTAGCTGCTGGGAAAGGTGTGCTCCACCACACCCGGCTGTCTTTTTGTTACATTATTATTATTATATTATTTAAATAACATTTTTGATTGCCCATAGTTTGCTGAAAAATTATAAACACAGTAACAGTAATAGCTAACATTTATTGGCCATCTTCTAAATTGCTGACTGATTTTTTAATTTTTTTGAAGCTGTGAGTTGAAACTGATAAATGTTGTAGCATGTATCAGTACTATATTTAAATAGTATTTTCATTTTATATGACTATATGATGCTTTGCTTATCCATTTCATCAATTCATGGTCATTTGTTTTCAGATTTTGACTATTATGAAAAATGCCACTGTGAACATTCATGTATAGTTTTTTTTCTAGACATAGGTTTTTATTTCTCTATACACATATACATAAGCGTGTGTATACGTATATGTTTATATAAACATACCTAGGTGTGGAATTGTTGGATCATTGCAATTAAAAAAAAAATTGGGGTTGGGGCTATAGCTCAGTGGCAGAGTGCTTGCCTAGCATGTGTAAGGCACTTACTGGGTTCAATCCTTAGTACCATATAAAGATGAATAAATAAAATAAAGGCATTCTGTTCATCTGTAACTACAAATTTTTTTTTTAATTATTTTTTTTTTCCCCTGTACTGGGGATTGAACTCAGGGGTGCTCTAACACTGAAATACATTTACCATCTCATTTTATTGAGACAGGATCTTGGTAAATTGTTGAGGCTGGCTTTGAATTGAAGTCCTCCTGCCTCAGCCTTCCTAGTTGCTGGAATTACAGATTTGTGCCACCATGCCTGGCTGCAAATTCACCCAGCCTTGTTTCATTGGTTAACAGTCGTTAGTTTCTTCCTTCCTTCCTTCCTTCCTTCCTTCCTTCCTTCCTTCCTTCCTGTGCTGGGAATGGAACCCAGGGCCTCATTCCTGCTAGGCAAGTGCACTACCACTGTGCTACAATCCCAACTCTGTTATAATATTTTTTTTTTTTTAAGTGTAGATGGACACAACACAATGCCTTTATTTTTATGTGTTGCTGAGGATCGAACCCGAGTCCAGCCCGTGCTAGGCGAGGGCTCTACTGCTGAGCCACAATCCCAGTCCTATAATAATTTTTAAACAGAATTCTCTTAAGACAAAAGTCAGCTGGATTTTGAGTCTTCCTAAAGGTCTGTGATTATTGTATTGCCTTCAGTCAGCTTGGGGAATTTATTCCAGAAGAATTTGCCTGATAAGGACGAGTGTAAGTGGGGCTCATACTGCTGATTTCCACACTGGCAGTGTGAAGACTTGTGGCAGGTGAAGAGGCACCTAATATATAAGCATACCACAGAATTTTAGTCTGTCATAATTTGTGAGAATTTGGTGATTCTAGATGAGTCTTCTTTGATTGTCGGATCTAGAGATGTGATTTAAAAAAAAAAATTTAGGGCTGGGGTTGTAGCTCAGTGGTTGAGCGCTTGCCTTGTACTCGTGAGGCCCTGGGTTGGATCCTCAGCACCACATAAAAATAAATAAATAAAAATAAAGATACGTGTCCATCTACAATGAAAAATGATATTAAAAAAATTTTTAGGGCTAGGGATGTGGCTCAAGCGGTAGTGCGCTCACCTGGCATGCGTGGGGCGCTGGGTTCGATCCTCAGCATAAAATAAAATAAAGATATTGTGTCCACCGAAAACTAAAAAGTAAATATTAAAAAGTCTCTCTCTCTCTCTCTTTCAAAAAAAATTTTTTTTAGTTGTTGACAGACCTTTATTTTATTCATTTATTTATATGCGGTGCTGAGAATCAAACCCAGTGCCACACATATGCAAGGCAAGTGTTATACCACTGAGCCACACCCCCTCCCATGTTATTTGTTGTAGTATAATGATTTAGGGTAGAATCTGGAACCACATTTCATGGGTTTAAATCTGGGGAATCTGTTTTTTTTTTTTTTTTATTTGGTATTGGGGATTGAACCCAGGGATCCTTAACCACTGAGCCACATCCCCAACCCTTTTGAGTTTTTATTTTGAGATAGGGTCTTGGTAAATTGCTTAAAGGACCTTGTTAAATTGCTGAAGCTGGTTTTGAGCTTGCAGTCAGTCCTCCTGCCTCAGTATTTACTAAAGTATTTTATTTAAAAAAAATATTTATTTATTTATTTATTCTGATTTGTTATACATGATGGCAGAATGAAATTCATTTCATATTATACATATAGAGCACAATTTTTCAAGACACTGATTGTACACAGAATGATTTCACGTGATTCATGTCTTATACACGTACCTAGGGTGAAGATGTCTAACTCACTCCACCATCATTCCCACCCCCTAGTCCCCTCCCTTCCCTTCACCCTATCTAAAGTTCCTCCATTTCTCCCATGCTCCGAGCCCCACCCCACCGTCGCCATTATGCATCTGCATCCTCATATCAAAGAAAACATTTGGCCTTTGATTTTTTGGGATTGGCTTGCTTCACTTAGCACTATATTCTCCAACTTCATCCATCTACCTGCAAATGCCGTGATTTTATTCTCTTTTAATGCTGAGTAATTTTCCATAGGGAAACCAATTTCCCTATCCATTCATCTACTGAAAGGCATCTGGGTTGGTTCTACAGTTTACCTATTGTGAATTGTGCTGCTACAAACATTGATGTGGCTGTGTCCCTTAATACACTGTTTTTAAGTCCTTTGGGTATAAACTGAGGAGTGGGATAGCTGGGTCAAATGGTGGTTCCCTTCCCAGTTTTCCAAGGAATCTCCATACTGCTTTCTGTATTGGCTGCACCAATTTGCAGTTCTACCAGCAATGTATGAGTGTGCCTTTCTCCCCACATCCTCGCCAACACTTATTGTTGTCTGTATTCTTTTTTGTTTTAAATGAATTTTATGTATGTATGTATGTATGTATGTATGTGCTAGGGATTGAACTCAGAGGCACTTGATCACTGAGCCACATTCCAGCCCTATTTTTGTATTTTATTAGAGACAGGGTCTCACTGAGTTGCTTAGTGCCTTGCTAACTTGCCGAGGCTGGGTTTGAACCTGCAGTTCTCCTGCCCCCGCCTCCCGATCCGCTGGGATTACAGGCATGTGCCACCATGCCTGGCTTGGAATCAGTTTTTATTTCAGCTTCTAGATATTAATTTTCAAAAGCCATTTTCTTTGTTCCTTTTTTTTTTTTTTAGAGAGAGAGAGAGAGAGAGAGAGAGAGAGAGAGATAATTTTTTTATTTTTTAATATTTATTTTTCAGTTCTCGGCGGACACAACATCTTTGTTTGTATGTGGTGCTGAGGATCGAACCCGGGCCGCACGCATGCCAGGCGAGCGCGCTACCCCTTGAGCCACATCCCCAGCCCTCTTTGTTCCTTTTTTATAGCATCCTGTTCATTTTATATTTCTCTGGGAATACTAATAATTTTTAAAAAGTATTGATTTTCAATTTACATATGCATTAAAATTCATCCTTGTTAGTGTATAATTTTTAAGTTTTGCCAAACAGCCATGTAATCACTACTTTATAGAAGGTCCCATCACTACTCCTCCCAAATGCCCCCGTGCTTCTTTTTTTTTTTTAATTGTAGTAGAGCCTCACACAAGCTAGGCAAGTACTGAGCTCTATCCCCCACCCTTTAAAAATTATTTTTATTATCATTATTTTTTTGATACTGGGGATTGAACTCAGGGCACTCAGCCACTGAGCCACATTGCCACCCCCACACCCCCTTTTTTTTGGTACCTGAGATTGAATTCATAGGCACTCATCTACTGAGCCACATTCCAGCCTATTCTGTATTTTATTTAGAGACAGGGTCTCACTGAGTTGCTTAACAACTTGTTTTTGCCGAGGCTGGCTTTGAACTTGTGATCCTCCTGCCTCAGCCTCCCCAGCCTCTGGGATCACAGGTGTGTGCCATCATATCCAGCTTTTTAAAAATTTTGACACTAGAGTCTCACTAAGTTGCTGAGGCTGTCCTTAAATTTGTGATCCTTCTTCCTCAACTTTCCAGATAGCTCAAATTCCATGCATGTCCTACCATTCCTGCCCTTGTGCTTTTCTGATCAACTCCTACTTCTGCCCTCTGGCCACCACTAATTTATTTTCTGTTCTTTAATTTTGCCTTTTACTGAATGTTATAAATGAAATTATATACCTTGTAGGCTTTTGAGTCCAATTTTTTTTTGTTACCTAATAATGCTTTAGAAATTTGGTCAAGATATTGCTTATATCAATAGGTCATCAGTTTTTGTCACAGCGTAGTATAGCCCATTATGTGTGTATACCACAGTTGGTTTATCCATCCACTAAGACATTTGGGTGTTTCCACGGTTTTGAAGATTATGAATAAAGCTGCTCAACAATAGTTTTGTGTGAACATAAATTTTTCTTACTCATCATTAAATAACTAGGAGTGGAATCACTGGGGTTATATGTTGAGTGTATTTCAGTTGTTTTATAAGCAATTGTTCCTGGGTGTGGTGAACATGACTGTAACCTAAGCAACCCTGGAGGCTGAGGAAGGAGGATCATAAGTTGGAAGCCAACCTCAACAATTTTCTGAGACTCTAGGTAACTTGAAGCACCCTGTCTCAAAATTAAAAGGGTTGGGGAAGTAACTCTGTAGTAAAGCACCCTGGGCTACAATCCCATCCCCACAAAAGCAGTTGCCAAACTGTTTTCCAAAATGGTGTTGCCATATTATTTTCCCAACAGCAATACATGAGAGTTCCAGTCATTCTAATAGCTATGTAGTGTTTGTTATGTTTCATTATGGTTTTCCAATATCATTTTTATATATTTTACATTGTAATAATTTTGTTTATGCCAGTAATATACAAAGCCCATGTCACCCAGCATTGACTGTTTAAAAACTGTCTCTGGCCAAGTGTGTTGGCACATGCCTGTAAATCTTGCTCCAGGGAGGAGGTGGTGAGGCAGCAGGATTGCAAGTTCAGGGCCATCTGGGTTATTTAGTGAAATCCTGTCTGAAAATTAAAAAAGAAAAAAAGGGGGCTGGGGATGTGGCTCAAGCGGTAGCACGCTAGCCTCGCCTGGCATGCGTGCGGCCCGGGTTCAATCCTCAGCACCACATACAAACAAAGATGTTGTCCGCCGAAAACTAAAAAAAAAAATAAATATTAAAATTCTCGGGCTGGGGCTGTAGTTCAGTGGTACAGCACTTGCCTAGCATGTGCGAGGCACTGGGTTTGATTCTCAGCACCATGTATAAATAAATGAACAAAATAAAGGCCCATCAACAACTTAAAAACATTAAAAAAAAAAAAAAAAAAGAAAAAAAGGGGGTGAGGCTGGGGATGTAGCTCAGAATCCTCCAGGGTTCAATCCCCAGTATGCTAGAAACAAAAAAGGGCTGGGGCTGGGGCCGCAGCTGAGTGGCGGAGCGCCTGCCTCGCATGTGTGGGGCATTGGTTCAATCCTTAGCACCACATAAAAAGAAAGATATCGGGTCCATCTACAACCAAAAAAATATTTAAACCCCCCCCCAAACCAAAAACCAAAACAACAAGAACAACAAAAACCATCTCTGCATTTCATAGGTTAAAAGTTCTATTAGAATCTGAATTTCTTTGACTACTTCGTTGATTTATTCATTTCTTTTTTTCTTTTTCTTTTTTTGTTTTATTCATTTATTCAAAAAATACCTATTGAGTGCATGCTGTGTTCCAGTTGCTATCTTGGATACAATAGTGATTAATTATATCAAATATGGCCCCAGCTCTAATGAGGTTTCTCCAGAAGCAGGACAGGCATTCTGTGTATCAGCAAGGAAAATATTTCAAAAGGGGACAAGTAAATATAATTGCGTCAGCAGGGCACAGAGAGAAGGCTTTCCTGAAGAAGTGATAGTTAAGCTCAAAGTTAGAGTAACCAGGTAAAAGGAGGAGAAAAAGGGTTCTATACCACATGCAGTAGATGGGAGGGAAAAGCGTGAGTACTTTTAAGTAAGGCATCATGTGATTAGATTTGTGTTCTTTAAAAAGTGTCTCTGAGCCAGGTGTGGTAGTGCATATCTCCCAGCAAGTTGGGAGGCTGAGACAGGAGGATCGCAAGTTGAGGCCAGACTGAGCAATTGAGTGAGACCCTATCTCAAAATAAAAAGAACTAAAAAAGGACTGTGAGGATATAGCTCAGTGGTAAAAGTGCCCCTGGGTTCAATCCTTAGTACTGGGGTAGGAGGATAGTGGCACCCAAGTCTCTCTGTCTATGGAAAGAGATTGAATTGGAGTGGTTCAGATAAGAAGGGAGTAAGGGAGCTAGGCTGTTGAAGTAGACACATCCTGGGTTGGCATTGGTGGGAATGGAGGGTAATATTTCAGGAGTTAGAATGGCTTCCTAGTGATGTATTTGGCTGGGTTGTGGCGGTGAGAAGAAAAAGGGATCAAGGATGACTGGACTTCTAAATCTCCCTTATTGTTGGTTTCCTTATTTTTATTTCTTATCACTTTGAATTTGTTCTTCAAGTAAGACTGAATTCTTTGTAGTTCTCACAAACTGTAGTTACTCTCTGCTGTGCTGACTGCCTCCTTGTCACCCGTCACGCCCTCACCTTCTGTGGGCCTTCTCTATGGTTCCCCTTGTCTCATCGTGGGGCTAAGTTGCTCTCCAGCCCCCTATGCCATTTCCCAGCACCATGCGTGCGTCTCTCTGTTGTTTAGTTTCCAGTTATATGGGGGTTTTCTAGGTATCTTTCTGGGACTGCTTTCCAGTTTGATTTCATTATGTTCAAATAGCATACTTCATTGCCCTTATTTTGTTTGACATTTTTAGAGCTTTGTTTTGCACCCTGAAATATTGTCTGTCCAGGGGAATGCTCCATTTGCACTTGAAAATAAAGTGTATTCTGTTGTGGGCTGGGATAGTCCATTAATGTTAGTTAGGTCAGGTTCTTTGGTAGTGTTAAGATTTTCTGTGTCTGGCAGATTTTCTGACTACTTGTTTTATCGATTACTGGAGAGAGTAGTGTTAAGGTCTACAGCTAGTGTCAAGAATTTCTTTCTCCTTGGAGTTCTATCAGTGTGCAGGTATTTTGAAACTGTTATCAAGGTCATAAACCTTTAAAAAGGATTGTTTCATCCTCTTGATTATTTGACCCCTTTATTGTTTTCTTTGTTAAGACATTAGACTGTGAAGTAGCTGTTAATTATTTGGCACCTCCTTCCTTGGCACCTTCTTTAGGGCTGGAGGGTCTCACCCAAGCTCCCCCTTTAGTTCCTGGCTCAGTCTCTAGTGTGCAGAAGGCAGCACAAGGTAACTGTTGACTGGGTCAAAGAAAGCCTCTGGGTTCTTTTCACCCTCTAGTTCTGGGCTGTGCAGTGGTAGCCACACTATTTAAATTAATTAAAATGAATTAAGCCTCTAGTTCCTCAGAGGCATTATGGACATTGCAAGTGCTCAGCAGCCACATGTGGCTAGTGGCTTCTGTATTGCACCACACACAGAGCGCATTTGAGTCATTTCATATCATTGCAGAAAGTTTGCTTGGATAATTGTGCTGTGGTAGTCACTGGGCCTCTATTGGTCCAATAAGAATTTACCTGACATCTCTTTTCCTCTGGACCTTTCTTTGCCCCAAATCCTGTGCTGCCTGGGTAGCCTCAATAGTCTGGCTCTGGTCCTCTGTCAAGATTGTTGGCCCAGTTTTGTGTATATGGTAGTATTGCATTTCTGTGGTAAGTGGTAGGGTCTTCTTTGAGATGCCTGTACATTATTTGATGTTCTTGGTGGTGGGGGTGAGGTGGGGAAGAGGCAGTTGATAATGTTCCAGAGCCTGCCACAGTTCTGACAAAATCAAGGCAAATTTGGCAGTGTTAAGATTTTCTTAAGATCTTATATATAGATAAAACAGGAAGGATTAGGATTCAGACTTGGTTGAGGAATTTAATGTGATAAGTCAAACCAGCATGGTGGTAGATGTCTTTAATCCCAGTGACTCCAGGAGGCTGAAGCAAGAGGATTATAAGTTTCGTGCCAGCCTTGGCAAGTTAGCAAGACCCTTAGCAACTTAATGAGACCCTGTCTCAAAATAAAAAGGACAGGGGATGTAGCTCAGTAATACAGTGCCACTATGTTCAATCCCCAGCACCGAAAAAAGAAAAAAAAGGGGGGAGAGAATTCAATCCTTCCTATGTTGTAAAATTAAAAGTTATAGTATGTGTACTGAATTGTAAAATACTAGTGTTTCCCGGTACGTCTGTATGTCTGGGCTATTTAATATGTAAAACCTCTTTCTCAAGAGTTACTGCCAAATTGGGTGTGGTGGTACATGTAATCCTGTAATCTAAGCCACTTGGGAGTCTGAGGTAGGAGGATCATGAGTTTGAGGCCAGCCTTGGCAATTTAGTGAAATTCTGTCTCAAAATAAAAAATAAAAGGACTGGGATGTAGCGCAGTGATAAAGAAAGGGCCCTTGGGTTCAGTTCCTGGTACCACACAAAAATAAATAAATGGTGACAACCGAATTATTTAGCTAATGGTTTTCAAGGAAAAGATATCCCCCTTTTTTTTTTTTGACTGGAATGCTTTTTTGACTTAAAGGTTAAGTTGCAGCCATGGAACCTTCTGAAGTTTTCTAAGAAAGTTAAGTGTTTAGCCTCCTCTCTCCTCATGGATATGTTCTGTAATTCACACACTGGAGACAGCCTGGCCAAGTGACTCATACTGAATGGCACTGTTCAGTAGGTGCAGTTTCTATATTTTACTAGAAACATGGCTTCCTGCTTAATTTCAATATGTTCACATTACCTCCTTTGAGGTCTGTTTATAGTATATTCTATTTATGAAACTTAAAAAGTATTTCAGAAATGCACATATTAATCAGTGTGAATTTTTTCTTGTCCTTTTTCCTTTCTAATGTGTGCACAACTATATTGAGACTTGTCTGAGGAAATAATTCAACATTAAAAATAGCTAATACAATTTTAACCCCTCCCATCAGTTCAGTTTTCCCTGTTCTAGAAATCAAATTATTTCACACACTTCTTAAAGTCTTAGTCCTTTTTTTAAGTTGTTGATGGACCTTTATTTCATTTGTTTTTACATGTGGTGCTGAGAATTGAACTTAGTGCCTCACACATGCAAGTCAAGCTCTCTACCACTGAGCCACAACCCCAGCCCTACTTTTGTTATTTTTTTATGTTTAATTTGATTCACTGTAATATCATACAATTTGAGCATTTAAAAAAATTTTTAACTGTTAGTGGATCTTTATTTATTTATATGTGGTGCTGAGAATTGAACCCTGTGCCTCATATATCTTAGGCAAATGCCCTACTGCTGAGCCACAACCAGCCTTTGTTTTTTCCTTAACCATGACCATACTCATTTTTCAAAGTATTGTATAAATAGTGCACATTTTAATATGATTTTTCTGTAATTTTAGATACGTACTCAAATTTTTGAGTTTGAATTTTCCAGGTGGAGAGGCCTTCGATTGCTGATCCTCAGTAAACTTGGAAGCCTGACTTCTGGGTAGTTTGAGTTGTTGAGTTCCTCTGTCTCAGAAGAGGAGATTGTTGATGGTAGAGGTCATAAACTTGCACACTCACAGAGTCCTAGCATGTCAAGATGTGAACTGTCCTTTTTTTTACTTTATTAACACATAACTACATATGTTATTTGTATTAATTTGCCTAAAAATTTAGTTGTATTGAGGGGCTGGGGATAGAACTCATTTCTAGTGTGCTTGTTTCACATAAATGAGGCCCTGGGTTCCATCCCCAGCACCCGCCTCCCTCAAAACAAACAAACAGAAAAATTTCAGTCCCTTTTTGCTTTTACAGACATTGCTGTCCTAATTGTGTTAGACATGTAACTTTTTTTAAAAAAATATATATATTTTTTGGTTGTTGATGGACCTTTATTTTATTCATTTATTTATATGTTGTGCTGAGAATCAAACCCAGTGCTCACATAAGTGAGGCAAGTGCTTTACCACTGAGCCACAACCCCAGCCCTAGACATGTATCTTTAGTCACTTATGTTGGTGTTTCTTTCTGTAGGGTGTTTTCCTAGACTGTGAGGAGTGTGTGCCCTTTGAAAGTCTAAACCAGTTTATACTCCCTTCACTTTTCTGTAACCTTTTTTCGGTAAAGGGCCCGATAGGAAATCTTTTAGGCTTGCAGTCCCTGTTACAACTCTGCAGTTGTAGTACAGAAGCAGCCATAGACAATATGTAAATGAATGAGTGGTGTTCTAATCATATTTTATGGACACTACAATTTGAATTTTACCTAATTTTCAAATTACCAAATACTGTAATTTGGTTGATTATTTTCCCACTTATTTAGCTCTCCTGGGCCCAAGAATAACAGGTGATGGGCTGACCCTAATTGCTTATCTGCAGCTTCCTCACCTAAGTTTCAAAGATTTTCTTCTTTGATTTCTTTCAAATGTTTTATAGTTTTAGGTTTTATATTTAGATGTATGATTCATTTGTAGTTTTTTATAAGATGTGAGCTAGGGGAGTTACTTTTTCTATAAGATGAGATAAAGCTTGAGATTCTTTCTTTTACATATAGATGCCTGGTTGTTCTGATATTCTATATTTGTTTATTTATTTATTTTTTTGTGGCACTGAGGATTGAACCCAGGGCCTTGTGCATGCTACACAAGTGCTCTACCACTGAACTATATCCCCAGCCCATTTATTGAAATGGATCCTCCATTGCATTTCCTTTTCTACTGCATCTGTGTCAAAATATAACTAGCATGTTCCAGTGATCTGTTCTTTTTTTTTTTTTGAGATGTGGTCTCCCTATGTTGCTGAGGCTGCCCTTGCCGTCCTTCTGCCTCAGTCTCCTGGGTAGCTGGGATCAGAATCGTGCACTACCATGCCCAGTCCCTCTCCACCNAGGATTGAACCCAGTGCGTCATGCATGCTAGGCAAGTGCTCTGCCACTAAGCTACAACTCCAGCCCAGCAGTAATCTTGTTTAATAGTTAAATTTTGAAATAAGGTAGGTATATCCAACTTTATTATTATTCAAAATCGTTTTGGGCTGGGTGCAGTGGTGTACACCTGTAATCCTAGCAGCTGGGGAGGCTGAGACAGGAAGATTGTGAGTTCAAAGCCAGCCTTAGTAATTTAGTGAGGTGCTAAGCAACTCATTAAGATCTTTTGTCATCTCTAAATAAAATACAAAATAGGGCTGAGATGTGACTCAGTGGCTGAGTGCCCCTGAGTTCAATCCCGGGTACCCACCCACACACACACTCACAAAGAATTATTTTGGCTATTTCACTTCTTGTGACTTTCCATTAAAAAAACTTTTTTTTTTTTAGTTGTAGATGGACACAATATCTTTATTTTTATGTGGTGCTGAGGATTGAACCCAGTGCCTCACGCATGTGAGGCAAGCGCTCTACAACTGAGCTACAGCCCCAACCCCTCCATTTATGTTTTTTATTATTTGGTAGTTGTAGATGGACAGAATGCCTTTATTTTATTGATTTTTATGTGGTACTAAGGCTCGAACCCAGTGCCTCACATGTGCTAGGCAAGTGCTCTGCCACTGAGCTATAGCCCTAGCCTCTGTGTTTTAATTATTTTATTCATATCTACAAATCATTCTATTTTTTTTTTTTAGTTTTTAGTTTTTGTTTTGGGACAGAGTCTCAGTTAGTAACAGAGACTGGCCTTGAACTTGTAATCCTCTTGTCTCGGCCTCCCAAATTACTGTGTTAGCCACTATTCCCAGTTTTCTATTGGGATGTTTTTCATTGGGATTATGTTGACTTTCTAGATCAGTTTTGGGAAAAATGATATATTAATAATACCGAATCTTGCCATCTCTTAATTCAGGTCTTTTTTCATCAGTGTTTTAGTTTTCCAGCATACTGGTCCTTCATGTGTTGTTACTTTGATACTTAAATATTTCGTGATTTTTTTGGGTGCCATTATCATTGGTACTCTTTTTTTTGCACATGGTTCTGGGGATCAAGTCCAGGTTCTGCACATGGCAGGCAAGCATTCCCACCACAGAGTGTACACCCCCCTACCACTGT
This sequence comes from Marmota marmota marmota, assembly GCF_001458135.2. Taxonomy (NCBI): domain Eukaryota; kingdom Metazoa; phylum Chordata; class Mammalia; order Rodentia; family Sciuridae; genus Marmota; species Marmota marmota. Next base: position 2,182,818 of record NW_025999897.1, on the reverse strand, counting down.
ACTACTTTTTAAAATTTGAATTTCCAGTTATTTGTTATTAATAATAAAAAATGCAATTGGTTTTTCATATGTTGAATTTGTCAACTTGCTAAACTCACAAGTTTGTAGCTTTGTGTTTTTGTAGATTTCTTGGGATTTTTCTGCATAGGTAAATCATCTTGTATGACAGAGATTGTTTTATTTCCTCCTGTCTAATATGGATCACCTCCCTGTATTGTACTGGCTAGGACATTTAATATGATGTTGAGTGATGAGAGTGAATGTCTTTGTTTTGTTTCTGGTATTTGGCTTAAAGCATTCAGTCTTTCACATTACATATTATTTAGCTGCTGTTTTTCAGATTGAAGATAGTTCCTGTTTAGTGGTTTTCTATTTTACTGAGAGTTTTATTAGTAATAGGTGCTGAATTTTGTTAAATTCTTTTTTGGGGAGCTGTTCAAATGTTCATTTTTTTTGTTGTTGTTGTTGTTGTTGTTGTTAATCTGTTGACGTAGCAAATTACATAGATTGTTTTTAAATATTGAACCAGGTTTGTATTCCACAAGTTAAATCCCACTTGGTTGTGATCTATTATCCTTTTTATATTGCTGAATTCTCACACATGGTACTATTTTTAAAATTTTTTCTATTATTGGAGATGGACACAATATTCATTTATTTTTATGTGGTGCTGAGGATTGAACCTAGTGCCTCACACGTGAGAGGCAAGTACTCTTCTGCAGCCCTTTTCTGTATTTTATTTAGAGACAGGGTCTTCTCTAAGTTGCTTAGTGCCTCGCCATTGCTGAGGCTGATTTTGAACTCATGATCCTCCTGCGTTGCTAGGATTACAGGTGTGCGCCACCGCGCCTGGCCACACATTTTCTTTTTAAGTTGTTGATAGGCCTTTATTTTATTCTTTTATTTGTATGCGGTAAGAATCAAACCTAGTGCCTCACACATGTGAAGCAAGTGTTCTACCGCTGAGCCACAAACTCAGCCCCACAAGTGGTATTTTTAGTTTTTTATGTTTGTGTTTATGAAAGATGTCTGTAGTTTCCTTGTAATGTCTTCCTCTGATTTTGGTATCTGCTGGCATCATGATGAATTGGAAAGTTTGCTGCTTTTTCTGTAACTACAGGTGATTGTGTAGAATTGAAATGATTCATTTGTTAATGGTTTGGTAGGATATGCTAGTGAAGCCATCTGGGCTTGGAGTTTTCTTTGCTGGAAAGAAAATTTTCTCACTATGAATTCAGTTCCTCTGATAGTTTATTGCAGTTATAAATTCCTTTTGAATGGGCTTTGTTTTTCTCTCACGCAATTGGTTCCTTTTATTTGAGAGGTCCTATTTGTGAACATAAAGTTTATAATAATCCCTTATTTTTAATATCTATAATTTATAGTAATGTACTCATTGAAATTTGTGTTCTCTCTTTTTTGGCCAAATTGTCAGAAATTATCAATTTAGTTGATCTCAAAAGATGCAATTTTGGAGTTCATTGATTTATTTTTTAAATTTTTTATATATTTTTTTGGTACCAGGGATTGAACTCAGGGGAGCTTAACTGCTGAGCCACATCCCCAGCTCTTTTAAATTTTTGAGGCAGGATCTTGCTAAGTTGTTTAGGGCCTCCCTAAGTTGCTGAGGCTAGCCTTGAACTTGCAGTCCTCTGCCTCAGCCTCCTGAGTCACTGGGATTATAGGCATTCACTACCACGCCTGACTGTCTAGTTTTTCTCTTTTGTTGATTTCTGCTTTTTATTGTTTTCCTCCCGCTTGCTTTGGGTTTAATTAACATTTCTTATTTCTAGTTTCTGAAAAAGAAGTTTAAGATTATTGATTTAAGACCTTTATTTTCTATTATAAGCATTAATTGCTGTAAACATCCCTCAAACAATTTTTTAGTTGTATTTTGCAATTTCTGATATGTTCCTTCTGATATGTCTCGCTAAATGCTGAGGCTGTCCTCAGATATGTGATCTTCCTGCCTCAGCCTTCTGAATTGCTAGGATTACAGGCATGCTCCACTATATCAGGCTTGAATCATGGATTTTTTTGGGGAAAATTTTTTTTTCTTTTTTGGTAGTTGTAGATGGACAGCATGCCTTTATTTTTATTTGTTTATTTATTTATTTTTTTTATTAGTTACACATGACAATACAATGATCTTGACATACATTTGAATCAAATGGGGTATAATTTCTCATTTTTCTGAGTGTACAGGTTGCAGAATCACATTGTTATTTGTTTATTTTTATGTGGTGCTGTGGATCAAACCCAGAACCTCACATGTATTAGGCAAGTGCTCTGCCACTTTGCCCCAGCCCCACTGCTGAGCCATGGATTTTTGAAGTGTAATAACTTTCAAACATTTGGATTTCCCAGATGTCCTTTTGTTAATGGTTTAGCAGAATAATTTAATTCCATTATGGTCAGAGAACTTAGTATGATTAATTAAAAAAAGAAACTGAAATTTGCTTTATGTCCTGAAATCTTTTTGGGTGAATGTTCTATTTGCAATTGGAAAAAAAGGTGTATTCTGTTGCTGTTGGAAAGGGTGTTCCATAAATGTCATTGATACTAAGTTGGTTGATAATGGTGTTAAGGTTTCTGAATCTGGGCTGATTTGTAGTCTACTTGTTCTGTTGATTGCTGAGAGAGGTGTTGAAGTCTGCAACTACTGTTAGGTTTTATTCTCTTTCTCCTTGTAGTTTCATAGGTTTATTGTACATGTATTTTGATGCTCTGTTCTAGGTGTATGAACATTTATAGTTGTTTTGTCCTCATGGTTATTTAATCCCTTTATCATTATGAAATGGCCTCTAGGCCTGGCAATATTTCTTGCTTTAAAAGCCACTCTTCCCGTAATCTCAGTGACTGGGGAGGCACAGGCAGAAGGATTCCAAATTTTAGGCCATGTCTCAAAATATGAAAAGGCTTTGGATATAGCTCAGTGGCAAAGTGCCCCTGGGTTCAGTCTTCAGTACTTACCCCCTCCCCCCCCAAAAAAAAACCCCCAAACTATTCATTCATTCTCTCATTTCTCTTTGAGTTGGTATGTTTGGATCATTTACATTTAATATAATGGATATGATATGGTTGGATAGAGGTTTGCTATTTTGTTATTTTATATATATATCTTCCCTTACCCCTTTTTCCCTTTTATGTCTATTTTTGGATTAACTGAATATTTTTTTCATGTTTGATTTTAGTATTGGACTTAATATCTGCTTTTTTTAGTAATTGCTCTAGGAATTTCAGAACATACCTAATTACTTAGAGTTAGCATTTTAACACTTTAAATAAAATGTAGAAACATCACAGCCATATAGGGCCCCTTTATCTACCCCCATGGTATAGTAGTTGTATATCTATCTATACATTGAAAGCCCTGTAATCAGTGTTATAGTTTTTGCTTTCAACCATGATACATACTTTAAAAAGCTTAAGAGGAAAAATAGTCTTTTGCTTTTTTTTTTTTTTTGGTTCTGGAGGTTGAACCTAGGGGCATTGAGCCTTATCCTCAGCCATTTTTATTTTGAGAAGGGATCGTGCTAAGTTGCATAGGGGCTTGCTAAATGGCTGAGGCTGGCCTTGAACTTGTGATCCTCTTGCCTCAGCCTCCCAAGTCACTGGGATTAGAGATGTGCACCACTGCATCCAGCTACTGTTTTGCTTTTTAATTTACCCCAGCTCAGCTACTCACCATTTCTTTCTTTCTTTTTTTTTTGTACTGGGAATTGAATTCAGGGGCACTAGACCACTGAGCCACCTCCTCAGCCTTATTTTGTATTTTATTTAGATACAGGGTCTCACTGAGTTGCTTAGCACCTCACTTTTGCTGAATGTGGCTTTGATCTCACGATCCTCCCACCTCAGCCTCTTGAGCTGCTGGGATTACAGGCGTGCACCACAATGCCTGGCCTGAAATTTTTATTTATAACATACACAGTTTCAAACATAAAGAAAAACTGAGGGTAGCACGACAAATGCCCCGTGCATCCTTCACTTGGGTTCACCAATTTTTAAGCATTTTTGTCACCTTTGTGTGTGTGCTGTCTTGAATTTTTAAATATTCTTTTTGTTCAACAATTTGATAGTAAATTGCAGATATCATGACACTTCACCTCCAAATAATTCATGTTCTCAAACTTTATATAATGATATATTTCATTTCAAATTTCCCTAGGTGCCCTTACTGCCATTTTACCTCCCTCCTCCATTCAGAATTCACTCAAGGATCATGTTTTGCATATAGTTGACATCTCTTTAGTGCCTTTTAATTTAAAGCAGTTCTTTCACCTTCTGCAGGCAAGTTTCTTTGTGACAGTGACATTTTCTAGTTGTCCATCCAATGTCTTATTAAATGTCTGACCATTGGGATTTGTCTGGTTGTTTTCTACATGCATGGATTCAGTTTATATACCTTTGGCAGGAAAACTCTGTAAAGGGTGCTGTGTTCCCAGCACACCTCATAAGGAGGCACACCATTAATTTGTCCTGTTATTGATGGTGATCGGTTTGGTCACTTGATAAAGATAGTATCAGCCAAATTTCTTCCTTTGAAGCCCCCCCATCCCCACCTTTTTTGGTACTAGGGATGAAACCCAGGGGTGCTTTACCACTGATCTACATCCCCAGCCCTTTTTAAAATTTTGAGATAGGGTATCACTCAGTTGTTAAGGCTATCCTCGAATTTGTGATCCTCCTGCCTTAACCTCCCAAGTTGCTGGGATTTGGGATTGCAGATGTGTGCTATCACACTTGGCCAAGTGTTTTTTTTTAAACACTAGGGGAGAAAGGACAATGTAGTAAAGAGCATAAACATAGGAGACAGGTGGGTTTGTGTTTTAGTTATAACTCTGGTATGGGCTCTTACCTTAGACAAGGCATTTAGCCTCTCTATAAGCATCTTTGAAAGGAAGTAATAACCTACTTCACGGAGTTTATCTGAGGATAAAATGAGATAATGTATTTAAAAGTGCCCAGCATAATTCCTAGCATATAGAAGGCACTCTGAAAGCTAGCAGCTTTTGTGTTATTACTGGCATGAAAGGATAGGGCATGGGGCAGATGGAATGTGCCTTGTGAGTAAGTAGCCTTATGCTGGATTGGGACAGTATTGCAGATCAAAGGGTAAAGTCTTGGTATGTTTGGCAATTCATTGTCTTCTTTCCTTTCTTCTGGAGATCGAACCCAGGGCTTCATGCATGCTAAGGCTCTTTACCACTGAGCTATACTGCCAGTCCCTTGTACACGTGTGCATGCGTGCGTATGAAACAAGGGACTGGCAGTGTGTGTGTGTGTGTGTATTTAATTTTATTTTAACTTTTTGGTACTAGGGATTGAATTAAGGGGCACTTTACCCCTGAGCTACATCCCCAGTCCTTTTTATTTTTTTATTTTGAGACTGGATCTTGCTCAATTTCTGGGTTTGGCCTTGAATTTTAGATCCTTGTGTCTTAGCTTCCTGAGTCTCTCAGATTACAACAAACATGCATCATGATGCTTGGCTGGTTTCATAATATTTTAAAGATGACTATTAAATTCTTGCAGATTATTTAATTTTGCTATGCCAATCATGGCTTATGTATGTATAAGTGTAGATTAGAGAATTAGATTTTATTACATGTAATGTATTAATTTATGCTGAATGTGCAATTTCCTCGTCCCTATTTAGCAATGCTGAGTTGTCCCTCTACCTGTAAATACCAGTTAGAAATAGGGGAGCATATTATATTATTTCCCCTTTAGAAACACACATTACATTTAGAATTCTTATGAAGTTTTGAAGTAAAATTATTCCTTTCAGAATTAAAAATAAAAATTTAGGTGTTGACTCTGAAGAATCATCAGTAACTTCTGGCAGTTAACCCTGGCATGACTTCATTCCTAGATCTCCACCCTCTGCAAGCATTTTGTTCATGGGTGTCACTAGTTCAACACATATTGTTTACTTCTGCAATACTGAAGTCACAATCTTTGTTCTAAAGAAGTTAACAAATGAACTCAGGGCACATGAACAATTGTAATAAAATGTGTTGATGCCACGATGGAGGGCTGTCCCTTCTGGTCAAAGAAGCACAGTGCCAGCAGGCGTACGGTAGCACAGACCATGGAGGTGACGCACTTTTGTTTTTGGTACTGGGAATTGAACTCAGAAGAGCTCTACCACTGAACTACATACCCAGCTCTTTTTTCTTTTTAGATAGGTTTCACCAGTTGCTAAGGCTGGCCTCCAACTGATGATGCTCTTTCTTCAGTGGAAGTAACATTTGAGTGGGGCTTTGGAAAATGCCTTAGGTTTCTCAAAACTTTAGCAAAGTAAGGCAGTATCTATTTAAACTGTATAGACAGATTGAGTGTGGTGGGTCACACTGTAATCTCAGCAGCTTGGGAGGCTGAGGTGGGCGGATCACAAATTGGAGGCTACCCTTAGCAGCTTAGCAAGGTTCTAAGCAATTTAGTGAGACCCTGTCTCAAAATAAATAAATAAAAGGGCTGGGGTAATGTGGCTCGGTGGTTAAACACCCCTGGGTTCAATTCCTGGTACCAGAAACAAAACAAAACACACACACACACACACACACACCTCATAGGGTGTTTTGATTTTAAAAATTGAGAAATTAATTAAACAAATACAGATTATGACAACAGTGCATATTTTAAAAACTCAGGTATGTAGAACATTCCCTGCGGCAGTTAACACATGATGAGCACTTACAGCAAGTTCATCTAGAGTTCTAAGAGGGCATCCCAGTGAGAGACTTTTCTGTTACAGAATTCAAAACTGCAGACAGTTTTGCCCCAAGAACGGCTAGGTCCTTTAAATTAAAGCATCTGTGCATAGCAACAGAATTCCTCTATTAAAATAATAACCTGAGGTTCGGGCTGTGGCTCAGTGGTAAAGCACTCGCCTAGCATGTGTGTAGCGCTGGGTTCGATTCTCAGTACCACATATATATTAATGAAGTAAAGGTCCATCAACAACAACAACAACAACAAAATAATAACTTGGTAGGTGGTTCAGAGTCTTGCCATTCAGGCTGAGGTTCACTCCCTCAACCAAGACTGTGCTGGAAATTCATTGATAAGTTGTTACTCTTTGGTTCTCTTTCAGGCAGACCCCATTCCTTCCTTTTTTGGGGTAGGCTTATTAAGGTCTTTGATTAAACTTCAACTTCCTTTTACATCTGTCTTTTCCTAATCTTGCCTCCTGGGGCAACTTTTTCCTTCCCTTGCTTGAGTTTCCACGAAAGCCCTACATTTTCTTGGTATGAGGAATATCCAATTTCTTTAAAGCTGCAGTTTTCAAATTTGGCTGCACATCAGAATTATCTGGGGAGAAAGATGGAAATACAGTTTGCTAAGCTGCTCCTGAGTTGTATAAATTTGGGTTGTATTCGGAGAATGCTTAAAGGATGACTTTGCAGCATCTCTACTGCAGTCTTAGGAAGGATTGTTTTAAGGCAACTTCTCAAACTTTAATGAGTGCACGAATCACCTGAAAATTTTGAGAAACCAGATCCAATTAGTAAACTTGTGTGGGGCCTGAAATTCTGAATCTGTCCCAACATCATTTTGAGTAGCAAGGCTTGAAGGGAACTCCTGGAATTTCAGCTAATGTTTATTGATTTTTACACATCTGGATCTCAAGGGAGAATAAACTTTCTATGTCATAGTTGATTTTCAAAGTGGGGTCCCCTGGGCTGGGGGTGTGGCTCAGTGGTAGAGCACATAGCTTGCCTGGCATGGCCAAGGCCCTGGGATTCCATCCTCGGCACTTAAAAAAAAAAAAGCGTAGTCCCCAGAACAGCACACTTAATATCCTGAAAATTGTCAGATTCAGATTCTCAGACTCCATCTTTTATCTATTTTAATCAGTCAGCCCTCCAGTGGTCCCCATGAGGAACACTGTTCTAGGGTTTCTTACATAGTCCTTTATTTCCTTACAGAGAAGTCAAAACACATTTCTAACATTTGCAAGCAATGTAAAGGCACCATTTTTGTATAATTATGGACTAACACTTCAAAACTACTGATTCTTTCAATGTTTATTAAGTAATATAAATTATGTGACACTTTTTTTTTTTTTTTTTTAAATGTACTTGGGATTGAACCCAGGGGCACTCAGCCACTGAGCCATACCCCAGCATTTTTTTGTTCTTGTTGTATTTTAGTTAGAGACAGAGTCTCCCAGAGTTGCTTAGCGCCTCGCCATTGCTGAGACTGGCTTTGATCCTCCCGACTCAGCCTCCGAGCAGCTGGGATTACAGGCGTGTGGCGTCACGCCAGGCACAACACTTTTTAATATAAACAACATAAAACTCTCAACCTTTGAGGAGATTATATTCTAGTGGTGTTGTTAGCTACCAGGTCATCTATGTATCCATCCACAAGCAGTAGAAAAACTATTTACATGGTTTTAAATTGTTGAGCCTTTTGTTTCAATGTCTTTAAGATTGATCCATGTTGATATACGTAGCACTAAAGCCCTCAGGACTGCTCAATAGTATTCTAGCAAATGAATGTGCCACATTTTAACCATTTTCTTGCTGGTGGACATTTTGATTGTTTTCAGCTTGGTTGTTTCTTTGTTTTATAAATATCAAACGTTCTGCGTGTGCGTGCGGAAGGATACTTTCACCAAAGGTATTTTTCAAACAGTGGGCTGCAACCAGCTTTTTAAAAAAGTAGGGCTGGGGCTGTAGCCCAGTGGCAGAGGGCTTGCTTAGCAGGTGTGAGGCCCTGGGTTCAATCCTTAGCATCACACAGAGATAAATGAGTAAAATAAAGGCATGCTGTCCATCTACAACTACAGAAAAAAAAATAAAATAAAAAGTAATGGAGGGGGGCTGGGGATGTGGCTCAAGCGGTAACGCGCTCGTCTGGTATGCGCGGGGCTGTGGGTTCGAGCCTCAGCAACACATAAAATAAAAAATAAAGATGTTGTGTCCTCCGAAAACTGAAAAATAAAAAAAAAAAAAAAAAAGGTACCTCAGGATGTAGCTCTGTTGTAGAATGCTTGTCTAGCAAGTGTGAAGTCCTGGGTTTGGTTTCAAGTAATGCAAAAATAAATAAGTAGTGTTTTGTAGAACTTTGGTTTTCAGTGGTATTTACACTGGATTAAGATGTGAAATGTGTTTCCTACTGTGATCATGAGCAAACAAGTTTGCAGGCTGTTTTCTCCGGGTTATATATAAGGCTTACACCTGATTAGCTAGAATTGTGATACCACTTGATAATATAAACTGGTAGTTTACTGATGTTTCTGGTGTTCTGTGTCCTTCCCAATAGTTTATTTGGTTGTTACCTTAAAATTTTTGTTCCTTGGCGAGTATGAAGCCGTATCTCGTGTTTATTGTGTTTTACTTGCCTTTTCCTGTTAACTAGTGAGGTGGAGGTAATCTTTTTTTTTTTTTTTTTTTTTTTAAATAACAGGGATTGAACCCAGGTGCCTTTAACCACTGAACCACATCCCCAGCCTTACTTATTTTTTATTTTGAGTCGGGTCTCATTAAGTTGCTTAGGGCCTCACTAAGTTGCTGAAGCTGGCTCTGAATTCAATTTTTTTTTAAATTAAGAGAAAAATATAATTAGATTAACACTTACTGATATTAGTTAATTAATTAATTAAAAAATATTAGTTGTAGATGGACACAATATTATTTATTTATTTCTTTATTTTTATATGGTGCTGAGGATTGAACCCAGTGCCTCTTACATGCGACGCAAGTACTCTGCCACTGAGCCACAATCCCAGCCCCATTTTTTAAAAAAATATTTATTTATTTATTTATTTTAGTTGTAGTTGGACACAGTACCTTTATTTATTTTTATGTGGTGCTGAGGATCGAACCCAGGGCCTTGCACATGCTAGGCGAGTTCTCTACTGCTGAGCCACAACCCCAACTGATATTTAAAAATATATTTCTGTGTGTTGCTACGGGGAAAAAATATACTTCTGTGAGTAGTCAAAATGACTTCACTTGCTAATTATCAGGAGTGGAGAGCCTTAAGTGGTTTAATTTTATGTTCTGTCTTTTATTCCCTGTGATCCATGCTCAGTTCTATAAGCCTGAATCTTTGATTTGATGTAATCCACCTTATATTTATATTCATACAGGATTATCAGTAGTCATTATTAGGAACATTTTATTGATTTAAACATTAATGCTCCTTTTTTTTTCCTTCCCCTTTTTTATGGTTCTGGAGATCAAACCCAGGGCTTGTGGATGGTTGGCATGCACTGTACCAATGAGCTCTACATCTCTAGCACCTGAACATTAAATTAATATTCTTAGTCATTTACATAAATATTGCCCAGTATTTTCTTTTAAACTATTATAAAATACATCCATGAGATATTTAAAAACATATAAAAAGGTTAAAAAATTAATCTTTGTTCTTTTCCTGTCCCACATTTCTTCCTATAAACAAATACTTTTAAATGAGTCTGCTGGGCATGATGGCACATACCCATAATCCCAGTGACTTGGGAGGCTGAGGCAGGAAGATCACAAGTTTGAGGCCCTAAGCAACTTAGTGAGACCCTGTCTCCAAATAAAAAATAAAAAGGACTGGGGATATGGCTCAGTGATAAAGTGCCTCTGGGTTTAATCCCCAGCATTGCCCCCCCCACAAAAAAAAGATTCTTATGTGACCTCCATAGACAAATATTCTATCATTGTTCCTATCTTCTTTTCTTCCCTGTCCCTGTTTACTCAGATGACATTGTTCTACTAATTTTTTTGGTAACTGTTTGTTTCTTCCATTTATTCACAGATATTCACACTCATTCACAGCTGCTCACCAGGGCTGGGTCCTCTCCATATGGTGGTCCTGACCTACCCTCTGAGCAAGAGAATTGGGACTGGTTTGGGGGTATCCTGTCTAAGTGGGCACAGGACACCACGGTTTCCAGTACAACAAGTTAAACTAGTGCTGGGTGCAGTGGAACACATCTGTAATCCCAGCTACTTGGCTTTGAGAGTTTGAGGCCAGTCTTGGCAATTTAGGGAGACCCTGTCTCAAAATAAAAAGGGTAGAGGATGTTGCTCATTTGTAGAGCTGCCCTGCCTTCAATCCTCAGTTCCAAAAAATAAAAAATAGAAGATCGTTTTGTTTTGGCATGTGGGAAATTTACCTTATGTTTTTCAGCTGCTAGATTTGATTTCCTTGTGTAGGTCATCATAATTCATTTAACTACTGATGCATACTTAGGTTAAAAAGAAAAACTCCACAAAAGTTTAGGTTTTATAAACCATAAAACTTAATTGTACAAGAATGAATTTAATGTTAATTGATGTCTTTAAAATTACTCCTGAAAATTAGGAATATGTTTACCATTCCTCAGAAAGTATAGTAACAAGAAGAAGTAGCTAGTTGTGGTGGCTCACACGTATAATCCCAGTGACTTGGGAGTCTGAGGCAGGAGGATCCCAAGTTTGAGGCCAACCTTAGCAACTTAGTGTGACCCTTGTCTTAAAAAGAAAAAAAGACGGGGATATATTTCAGTGTTGGAGCACTGGGTTCAGTAACTAGTGTTGGGTTCAATAACCAGTGCTCTAAGATAAATAAGTAAACAATAAAACAATTGTAATAATATAGGCAGTAATTTAGGAATAACTTGTTACTTTTAATGAGTTTTCACATTTATAAAGCAGGGCTGATTGTAATATTTCACAGACGTGTTCAGAGGCTTACGTAAAATACATATATATATGTCACAGACTAATCTCTCCATTGTATATAGTGATACATTGATATACCTATATATGGCTGGGCCTCACATCTCATAAACTGGGGACTGGGTGACTAAAAGTTAACTGATTCCTTAACTGCCTGTCCCTAGACAAGATATTTTTTCCTCCCAATGTTGGAAGTCCTCTTCTGGCTTCTTCCTTTCTACTTTCCTTTCTGCCTCTGCCCTGAGGCTGTGCTTCACTTTGGGACTCCTGTCAGGAAGGACTTCTGGCAGTCTACATGGTGAACTTGCTTCAGGTTGAGGGGGGTTTCTGTTTTGCAGCTGATGCTATGTGAGCTCTATTGTCCCCTACTCTTGTCATCTTTTTTTTTTAGATGTGATGGACCTTTATTTTATTCATTTATTTATATGCAGAGCTGAGAATTGAACCCAGTGCCTCACACATGCTAGGCAAGCGCTCCACCACTGAGCCACAACCCTGGCCCCATATGCTTGTCATCTTATCTGTAGATGTTTTTTCTTTATGCTCTCATATAAAGAGTAAAAAGTATCTTTCACAAGTAACATTTATTTTTACTATAAACCAGTTAATCCCTCTAGGTAATTGAGAACTGATTATAATTGAATTTATTTATTTATTTTTTGGTACTGGGGATTGAACTCAGGGACACTTCGACCACTGAGCCACATCCCCAGCCCTATTTTGTATTTGTTTTAGAGACAGGGTCTCGCTGATTTGCTTAGCGCCTTGCCGATTCTGAGGCTGGCTTTGAACTTTGATTCTCCTGCCTTGGCCTCCTGAGCCTCTGGGATTATAGGCATGAGCCATGATTCCCAGCTATAATTAAATATTTTTTGTGTGTATGATTTGGAATGTAGTGAGAAAGTTAATTTAGATTTTCTATAGACTTAAGAATGAGAGCTAAAATTAGAGCTTCCTGGTATTCTTATTATTGTTGATGCTGGGATTGAACCCAGGGCCTCGTGGATGCTAGGCAAGTTCTATGACACTGAGCTCCACCCCCAAACCCTATTCTTGGTATATTGAGAATTGGTGATGTAATAGAAGCATATTTATCTATTTTTTGAGGTATGTGTTCAAAGAGGAAAAATTGGAGAACCCAAAATTTGTAGAAGTGATGTACTAATTTATAATGATACTGTTTCTTTATTTACAGGTAGGCGAAAACCAAGAGTACATCGGCCTCGTTCTCCAATATTAGAAGAAAAAGACATCCCACCCCTTGAATTTCCCAAGTCCTCTGAGGATTTAATGGTGCCTAATGAGCATATAATGAATGTTATTGCCATTTATGAGGTACTGCGGAACTTTGGCACTGTTTTAAGATTATCTCCTTTTCGCTTTGAGGACTTTTGTGCTGCTCTGGTGAGCCAAGAGCAGTGCACACTCATGGCAGAGATGCACGTTGTGCTTTTGAAAGCCGTTCTGCGTGAAGAAGACACTTCCAATACTACCTTTGGACCTGCTGATCTGAAAGATAGCGTCAATTCCACGCTGTATTTCATAGACGGGATGACGTGGCCGGAGGTGCTGCGTGTGTACTGTGAGAGTGATAAGGAGTACCATCATGTTCTTCCTTACCAAGAAGCCGAGGACTATCCTTACGGACCAGTAGAGAATAAAATCAAAGTTCTGCAGTTTCTAGTCGATCAGTTTCTTACGACAAATATTGCTCGTGAGGAGTTGATGTCTGAAGGGGTGATCCAGTATGATGACCATTGTAGGGTTTGTCACAAACTTGGGGATTTGCTTTGCTGCGAGACGTGTTCAGCCGTATACCATTTGGAATGTGTGAAGCCACCTCTTGAGGAGGTGCCAGAGGATGAATGGCAGTGTGAAGTGTGTGTAGCACACAAGGTGCCTGGTGTGACTGACTGTGTTGCTGAAATCCAAAAAAATAAACCATATATTCGACACGAACCTATTGGATATGACAGAAGCCGGAGGAAATACTGGTTCTTAAACCGAAGACTCATAATGTAAGTAAATCTGGTTGTAACTTTTATATGTATTCAAAATTAAACCATTTTCTTTCATCATTGATGTAGCAGGGTTATACTGCTGATGTGGTCTAAACTTTTGTAAACAGTGAGTTGTAGTTCATTTGTAGTTGAAGTGCATTAACACAATTGAAAATTATAAAGAGGAGTATATAAAGTTACAAAATGCTTACCATTGTTTTAGAAGCCCAGGCTTGGAAATAGAATGTTCCTGGGTGGAATGCCACTGTAGGCCTTCCTTGGGGCCTCTGGAAGTAATTTGTACCCTAATTTTGTTGGTAGGATTCTTTTCTGGCTCTCTCTCTCTTATTTTTACCATATTTGTGTAAAATGGAACAGCATGAGCAAGCCTCACTGTCTAGGGAAAGGTCAGCTTTGACATTGCTGTTGCAGTCTCCCAGGAGGAGATATCCCAGCAGACCGGGGTCATAAACTGGCTTCAGGTCTCTGTGAGTTCAAGAGCTCTTTTGGGTTTTGATAGGCAAGGTCAGGAAAACACTGGTGGGTTTTCTCAGGGCGTTGGGTGTGGTTGAGTTTGGGGCTTGTGAAGTCTACAAAGCCTTCCAGTTCTCAGGAATAGGTGAGATCTGAAAATCTGTGATGGAATGAAATGAATGTCAGAGCAGGACATGGAGGGGAGAACCTAAACTCCATCAGTTTTGCTGTGGAAAAATCTGAACCCATTTTGATTCTTGATCTTTTAGTGGGTGACTGGTTTGGACTTAGCTGGAGGCTATGGAATCTTCTCTGCCCGAGTTCTGCAGGCGTGCAGTGATGTGCCCTTGTGTGGGTCTGTGTTCATCCAGTGGCTGCTTTGTGGGCATTTTCCACCCACATTGATGTCCTTGGTTCTGAGAGGTCTCCTGATGACTTCTTCCTCTCCTTTTCCCTGTTGTGTTTGCCTTGATTTATTATTGCATTGAACGTTGGACTGCTTTTCTGATTTTTTTTCTTTTCAGTTTCTCTCTCTTTTTTTTCCTGTCCCCTCTTTGGGGTTTGTGTGTTGATCAGTATTTCTAGAAGATTTTCTTACATTGTTCTCCCAGTCCTACTATTTGGTTTCTCTTTTCTGCTACCATGTTTTTCCATGTTTTTATTTTAAGAGCGCTTTTGTTCTTAGAATCTTCCTATTTGGAAATATATCAGTCCTGTTTTTCTTTTCTGTTTGTCCTGGGGACTGAACTCAGGGCACTCAACCTGAGTTGGGGATTTGCTTTGCTGCGAGACATGTTCAGCCGTATACCATTTGGAATGTGTGAAGCCACTTCTTGAGGAGGTGCCAGAGGATGAATGGCACTGAGCCACATCCCCAGCCCTATTGTATATTTTATGTAGACAGGGTCTCACTGAGTTGCTAAGTGCCTCACCATTGCTGAGGCTGGCTTAGAACTTGTAGTCCTCCTGTCACAGCCACCTGAGCCGCTGGGATTACAGGCATGTACCACTTTGCATGCCTTTGTTTAATCCATTTCTTCTAAATCGCTTCTTTCTATTGTTGATTTGGTGTATCTCTTCCATCCTCAGATATCTTTTTTTTTTTTTTTTAATATTTATTTTTTAGTTTTTGGCAGACACAACATCTTTGTTTGTACGTGGTGCTGAGGATCGAACCCAGGCCGCACGCATGCCAGGCAAGCGCGCTACCGCTTGAGCCACATCCCCAGCCCATCCTCAGATATCTAAGGATAAAAAATAGATGATTTCTCCTTCTGATTAACATGGTAGAACTACATAGCTAATTGGGGAAGCGCTGAACAAGTGGTTGGGACTTAACAATTTTGGGTTTATCCATGTGGTGACTTTCTCAGTTCCTTTTATTGGTGTCTATATCCTTAGCTTTCTCTGGTTGGTGGCCCAGAGAGCCTCTTCCAGTGTGCTAGTTGGTGCAGGCAGGTGTGACTGATGGCATTCTGGTAGCTGAGTGGTGAAAGAAAGCAGTCTGCATTTATGGTGCATGTAGCATTTTCTGTTGCCCTTAAAGCCTAATTTTCTAACCAGTACCTTTGTTCACCTGAGTATGGTGTCTCCTGATCCAGAGAACCTCATGTTTACCTCCCATGGAGACAAGACCTTTAGTGGATTAAAAAGGAGAGATGGTCTAGGGATCTGCTCCTTTAACCACTTTCACCTAGTTTTCTTTGCATGTGCAGTGCCTTTTGAGGGACTGGGAATGTGAATTGGGCTAGTTTGGGATTGGGCGTTCTTGGCTTTTCACTTTGGCAGTAATCACTTGTCCATCTGTTTCAATTTTTTTGTTGTTGTTGTTGTCTGTCTTCTTTTCCCTGTCCTTAGGAGTTTGTCTCCCCTGACCCCCATAGTCCGGGGGGTTGAACTCAGGGACACTCTACCACACAGCTATATCTTCAGCTCCTTTTTAATTTTTTTATTTTGAGATAGTTCTTGCTAATATGTGCAGGCTAGCATTGAACATAGAATACTTCTGCCTTGGCCCCTGAGTAGCTGGGATAGTGGTCCTGTGCCATTGCACCCAGAGAGTTTATGTGTTTGAAAACATTTCTTTTTTCTTTTTTCTTATTTTGGTATGAGGGATTGAACTCAAGGGCACTCACTCACTGAGCCACATCCCTAGCCTTATTTTGTATTTTACTAGAGACAAGGTGACACTGAGTTGCCTAGCGCCTCGATAAATTGCTGAGGCTTACTTTGAACTGGCGATGATCCTCCTGCCTCAGCCTCCCCAGGTGTTGGGATTACACGTATCAATTTTTAAATGAATATTTTTGTCTCTTTCAGTTTGGATTAGTGTTTCTTTTTAATACGTGTAATTTTTTTTTCCTTCTTGTTGCCCAAGTTTTTGGTTTTATGTTTATTGTGCCTTTTCTTTTGTGTTTTTCTTCTAGTTTTGAGGAGGGGGTGTCTTGTTGTAGAGATGGTAGCAAAGAAATAAATCTTTGTTAACAGTGATTACCAATGGAGAGATAACTGGAGCCACATTTTGGGTTGAAGTTTAATGCAGTATTGTCATTACAAGTGAAAATTCAGTCACATTGTGTATCAGGGAGCCTGGTGCTTGTCAGCCTCTCTGTAGCCCTCCAGCCGTGCTCACTGAGTCTGCGCTGCGTTTCTCCGCTGCGTTTCTCCGCTCCCGTGCTCTTCTTTCTTGTCCTGCTTCCTCAACCTTGCGGATGTTCATTTTTACTGCCTCTTTCTATCTTTCTTTTTTTTTTTAATATTTATTTATTTATTTATTTTTAGGTGGACACAATATCTTCATTTTGTTTGTATGTGGTGCTGAGAATCGAACCCAGTGCCTCACGCATGCTAGGCGAGCACGCTACCACTTGAGCCACATCCCCAGCCCTGCCTCTTTCTTTTCCACAGGTGCCCCTTTTGGCCATATAGTGACCAAAGGTGCTTTGTCCTTGTAGGCTTTGACATCTTTAAGGCTTTTTACACAGTAAGCAGTGGTTGAGGCCTTCCTTAGTTTTAAAGACCTGTAAGTAGAATTAGTGGGTGGTGATTTAGTAATAATAATAGCCCAAAGCAATATTTATTGGGCACTAAATGTGTGCCTTACAGTGACCCAAACATTTTATGTACTTTTTTCATTAATCTTTACATAGTCCAATAATGTAGATGCTATGTTATTCTGCATTTTAAAGATGGAGTTAAATAACTTGCCCTTGGACTTGTCCAAGATCCTATAGCAATTAGGAGATGGGACGGGATGTTTTTTTCAGAGCCTGTTCATAAGCAGGGGGGGCTGATATTTTAATATTGTTTAATTGTCAGTGGACCTTTATTTTATTTATTTATATGTGGTGCTGAGAATCGAACCCAATGCCTCCCACATGCCAGGCAAATGTTCTACCACTGAGCCACAGCTCCAGCCCCAAGAATATTTTTAATATCTAATTTCATACTGCATTTAGTTTTCAAATGGTCACTTTGAAAAGTCTGCAACTTACATTGTTTTAACTGTTTAAATCACAGCTTATACCTGGGGGAGACTACTGTAGTGGTTTTTGTTATATGTCCACTGAGTATTTCTGAGAGCTTTTAATTTAGAAATAAAGGCACTTTTAGAAAATATAAAGTAAGTGAAGTATTCCAGAAAAATTCTGCTTCTTGATATATCACTGTCAGTGTATTAAACAGTATGTAGGAAAGAAAACTATGTACTACTTTGAAGGTAGTTAAGTAAATGTGAGCTTTTGAAATACTGTGACACAAAGGACTTAAGAAGTCACCTTTTGCTGGGTGTGGTGGCCATGCCTGTAATCCCAGAGTCTCAGGAGGGTAAGGCAGAAGGATTGCAAGTTTGAGGCCAGCCTTGGCAATTTAGTAAGGCCTTAAGCAACTTAGTGAGACCCTGTCTCAAAAAATAAAAAGACTAGGAATGTAGCTTGGTTGTAAAATGCCTTTGGTTCAATCCCCAGTATTTTTTTTCCACATTTTTTATCAATCCCTAGTATTAAAAATAAAAATTGTTACATTTTTAAGCACTTGTCTATGAATTTTTGGTAAATTATTAATGAAGTTAAATATTCTACTCTTCTAAATTGAACAGTAAAATTATTCATTTGTTTCCTAATAAAACTGTTCATTATAAAATTGTTTTAAAAACTCAAAATTAGTCCTTAAAATCACCTGCCTGCCTTTCTTTCTCTTTTTTCAGTACTGGAGCTTGAACCCTGAGGTATGCTGAGCTGTGCCCCTATCCCATCCTCTCTTGAGATAAGGTTTCAGTTGCCCACGCTGGCCTCAAACTTGTGACCCTCCTGCTTCAGCCCCCTGAGTCTCTGGGGTCACAGACGTGTGCCACAGAGCCCCCAGTCAAATGGCCTTTCTTGGTGCCTAGTGAAGTGCACAGAATTGAATGATGATTTCAGACAAATAAGGATATCTCTTTTCATGCAGTGATGTAGTGAATATTTTCTGTGTAAAGTCAAATAGGAAACTTTAACATAGTTAGGATAATTAAGTGTTCTCTGTCAATAATTTCAGTAAACCTGGAAGATTATACATCTTTTTTTTTAATTAAAAAAAATTTTTTTAGTTGTAGATGCACACAATGCCTTTGTTTTATTTATTAGTTTTTGTGTTCAGGATGGTACCCAGTGCCTCACACATGCTAGGCAAGTGCTCTGCCACCGAGTCATTACTCCAGCCCCGATTATACATCTTTAATGAAAATCAGATTAAAACTATTTCAAGTTATTTGTCCTCTTGTAGTAGATTATATGTGAACTCCTGTGAAAGTTTTAAAGCCATATACATTGCTAGGCAGTTTACAGTATGTGGAGGTTTAGTATATGCTTTTCTTGGAAGCCCAGGAACTTAAAATGATAAATCTCAGTGGCCCTGTTGACCAAAGTAAGCGGTGACTGCCCAAAACAAGTCTCTGTCAGTGAACAATGTTTTAATTGTAATATTAACAGGTCATAGAAAATTTTCCATTTTTTTATTGCTTTTATTTAATAAACCTTAAAATGTTATTTGCATATAATAAAAGAAAAATTCTTATTTGCTGAGGTTTTCAGCAAATGACTTTAAGGCTGGTTTTAATTTATTGTGTAAGATGACCCATCTTTCTTAAATGTTGCTTTCATCCTGACAGCCCCTTGCTCTGCTATTGGAACCAGATTAGATTACTACCTTCTTTCGCTCTCCATTCTGAATGATATTATCTTGAACACAGCTTTTAAAACTCTGTTTTTTAATTTTCCAAATGAACTGAATTACATTTAAAAATATCATACAATTTTCTACCCACAACTTCCCATTCTAGCTACTTTCTTAATAGTTTTGGTTGCCATCAGACCTGTGCCTGAATCCCTTCTGGCCATATCCAGTTCTGTATATCTAGCAACCTTCTGGATATGTCCACATCACAGGCACCTCAAAGATGACACATCTAAATAAAAACTTCTCAGTTTCTCCATTACCTGCTCGTCATTCAGTCTTCTCATCAAGAGAAGCAAGAAACCTGGGAATAATCTTTTGTGATATATTTGTTATACCTTTAATTATTATTGTTGTCCTTCTTTATTTATCCATTTATTTATTAAAAAATTTTTTTAGTTGATGGTCCTTTATTTTATTTGTGTATTTATATGTGGTGCTGGGAATCAAATGCAGTGCCTCATGTGTACAAGGCAAGCATTCTACCACTGAGCTACAACTCTAGCCCCATCCTTATTTATTTATTTTTGGTGGTACTTAGGATTGAATTGAGGGGTGCTCCACACTGAGCACCCCTATTCTTTTTAAGTTTTGAATTTTTGAGACAGGATCTCACTAAATTGATGATGCTCTCAAACTTGAGATTCTCCTGCATCAGCCCCCCCAAGTTGCTGGGATTACAGGTGTGGGCCACTATGCTCAGCTGGATGCTTTTTAAAACAGCAGTTTGGTAAAGACTCCTTTTCCTCATAAGTTTAAAAACTTTTCAGTTACTTTCATTTGCCATTAGCAGATTTAAACTCTTAGCACAGGTCCCTAACTTTGTACACTTAAATCTCTTCCATATCCAAAACAATAAATAAAAGTCAACTAAAACACCTAAAAGCCTCTGGGATTATCTGTTTCTTAGAGTTTGCTTTTCCTGAACCCTTCTCCTTGCATCATGAAGTACTTTGAACACCCAGCCCACCTGTAGTTGTTTTAATGATAGGGAAATAATGGTAACTGATATTTTATTCATGAGGTATTGACACTATTCTGAGCACTTTACATAGCTGAACTTATTTAATCCTAACAACCAGCATATTGACACTAGAACTGTCACTTTGTTTAGCAGATGGAGAAGGAATAGAAGGTTTAAGTAATTTATTTACAAGATCACACAACTTGTAAGTGATGGAGTTAGAATTTGAACCCAGACAGGCTGATTCCAGAATGCGTACTCCTAGTACTACCTTGGCCACTTGACTTGGTTTTTCTTCGATTGCTGAACTGCTAGTTAGCTGTATTAGTTTCTTAGTTTGCTGTAACAAAGTTCCACAAACAAGGTGGCTTAAAACAGAAATTTATGGTTAAATACTTATGGAGGCTAGAAGTCTAAAACTCCAGGTGCTAGCCAGGCCCCACCCACTCTGTAGGCTCTAGAAAAGGATCCTCTCTCTCCTTTCCCAGCTTCTAGTTCCCCAGGTATTTCTTGGCTTGTTGACAGCAGGCAGCATAATTCCAACGTGCCTACCTCCACCTCTTCACTCAGGCTGGGCCTTTTCTATCAAATGTTTGTCAGTTTTTCCAGCCTCTTTTCAATATCTATTTCCAAAGTTATTCCCCATTTTTAGGTGTGTGTTACAGCAGCATTCTGTGTCTTGGTACAAAACTTTGGGAGTTTCCTTGCTATAACAAAGCACCACCAACTTCGTGGTTTAAAACAACAGGAAACTTACTGTCTCAGTGCTGAAGGCAGAAATCTGGAATCACATGTCAACAGGATGATTCTTTCTGAGGCTTGTGGAGAGACTGTTCCACACCTCTCTCCTAGCTTCTGGCAATTGTTGGCTCTTTCTTGGCTTGTAGACAGATGCATCTCTTCAGTCTCTGCCTCCATCGTCACACTACCCTAGCTTCTGTGTCTCTGTTTTTCTTGAGTAAGGACACTAGTCATTGGGTTAAAGGATGATTTCGTTTCAAGACCTGTAAGTAATTATATCTGCAAAGACCCTATTTCCAGCCGGATTTTGTGGTACACGCCTATAATCCCAGTGGCTTGGGAGGCTGAGATAGGAGAATTGTGAGTTCAAAGCCTTTGTAGACCTGTAGGAGCAGAGCATCCGTGGAAACCACATTGTAACTCCAGAACCAGACAGACAGACACACACACACACACACAAAAAAAAAGGAAAATTAATATTGTCACTTTAAAATTAGGACAGATAATTTTGATTATATAAACTGTATAAATAAGCCCAAGTTGGGACTTGAGGTTGTGGCTCAGCAGTAGAGCACTCACCTAGCAAGTGTGAGGCCCTGGGTTTGATCCTCAGTACCACATAAAAATAAATAAATAAATAAAATAAAGGTATAATGCCCAACTACACCAAACAAACATAAATAAACAAACAAACGCCCAAGAACATAAGGATAAACAAGCAACTTATCTTTGAAAGCATTAGCAATATTGTTTACTTTGTTTTGCTACTTTGTGCTTGTAATGAATTTATCCTTCAGCCTCAAGAAAAAAAAGTTTTGTCAGTGTGAATATCATCTTTGAGCAGAAGGCAAAACAGTTACTAGCATCACATTTTTAGAGGGACATTGACAAACTATACTTTTGGGGGAAAATACCAGGTTAATGAAGTCTGGAAGACTTGCTATAAAAAGAAATATTGAAGTATTTGAGCAAGTTTAGCCTGAGATGGAAAAGCAGTAAAATTATAGATGCTGGGAGAGCTGAATGAAGTGTGGAGGAGGTGTTGGTTTATTTCATATACTGTTAGCAGGCAGAAGAGGACTAACTGGTGGAAATACTAGGAATTTGAGTCATCTCATTAAAAGAAAAAACTTACTAAAAACAATTCCAGTGTATAACGGACTGCCATATGAAGTAGTGAGTTCTCTGTTGTGGGTAGGAAATTCTGCAGATGCCAGCATGGAACCAACTCCACCAGCTCTTAGGGACCCTTTTTGTAGTCCTTGAGTTGCTTGAAAAAATTGACAGAATGTCTTCAGTGAAGGTTGTTCCTATAGCATCTCATTTTTATGATGAAATCATAACACAAGTTACATTTTCTATTGCCGCAGTCCGGCTGCAGCAGAATAATCGGGGGGTGACGAATAACTTGTGTACGTTGATACAGCAAGAGTGGAAGCCGTTTATTGCAGGACAGGAGCAGTATTTATACATTCCACACAGCTTATCTAATTAGCATAAACTAGATACATCAGGCAACCAATAAGGAACATCCACACTTAATGGCTCGCTTTTGTTACTTCTCAAACCACTCCCTCTGGCATTTTGCCAGGCACCATCCAGACTTGTTTACAGACTAACATTTTCCAGGCGCCATCCTGACTTGTTTACAGACTCTAACATTCTATCCCAAAAGATTTAATATAGAATGTTTTTCTTGTTCCATTGAAATACATAAACAGAAGCTGGGCTCAGTGGCGCACGCCTGTAATTCCAGTGACTTGGGAGGCTGAGGCAGGAGGATCACAAATTTGAGGTCAGCCTGGGCAACTCAGTGAGGCTTTTAGCAATTTAGTGAGATCTGTCTCAAAATAAAAAATAAAAATGGCTGGGGAATGGGTCCCAGTGGTAAAGTGCCTCTGGGTTAAATCTTCAGTATAAGAAAAAAGTAA
Source organism: Marmota marmota marmota (assembly GCF_001458135.2). Taxonomy (NCBI): domain Eukaryota; kingdom Metazoa; phylum Chordata; class Mammalia; order Rodentia; family Sciuridae; genus Marmota; species Marmota marmota. Next base: position 2,159,825 of record NW_025999897.1, on the reverse strand, counting down.
CAACAATAAAAAAGTAAGAGAGAAGTAGACACATAGAACCACATATGTTTGGGATGTGTTCTCTGAAATGCATCATCAGGTGAGCTTATTGTTATGAACAATGAGTATGATGTCACTAGGCAATATGCTTGTATGGGACTGCCATCAGCCATGTGGTCCATTGTTGATTAAAACATCATCATACAGTGATGCATTTATGAATAAAGGAAAAGTGACGCTCGTAATGCCAGCAATTCAGGAGATTGAAGCAGGAGGATCACAAGATCAAAGCCACTCTCAATAACTTAGGCCCAAAGCAATTTAGCAAGATTGTCAAAATAAAAAGGAGTAGGGGTGTAGTTCAGTGGTTTGAGTGCCCCTGAGTTCAATCACCAGTATTGGGGGAAAAAGAAAAGAAAAAATGTAAAGAAGTAATTCAAGATCTTTATAAAAAGGAAAACTCATAAGATTGGAAATTTTAGAAAATAAAGAATCAAACTGTCGTATAATTCTTTGGCTTAGAGCTCATTAAGCAGTTTCAGATTTTATGTTGTCACATAGCTTTTGTTTGTTGTTTTTTGTTCTGGTATTAGGAATTGAACCCAAGGGCCCTTTATCATGGAGCTACTGACCTGCATCCTCGGTCCTTTTTGTTTTTTATTTTGAGACAAGGTCATGCTAAGCTGCTGTGCTTGGCCTCAAACTTGTGATCCTTCTGCCTTATCCTCCCGAGTTGCTAGATTACTGGCATGCACCACCATGCCTGGCTGACTATTTTTTTGAAGTCTCCAGCGCCCTTACAAGTGAAAGGAATCTCAGGAGAGATTAGTCAGGAAAGGAAGTTGTGCTTCTCTCCAGTTGGAGCTTTGATTGGTTTTTAATTATTTATATATGGTGCTGAGAATTGAACCCAGTGCCTCACACATGCTAGGCAAGTGCTGAACTACTGAGCCACAACCCCAGCCTGAAGCTTTGATTATTCTTAAGAAAAGAGAGATGAGACATTGTTGCTCAATTGAGATGGCTCCTTCAAGGACCAGAACTTAGCAAAACATTTGTACTGCCTAATGGAAATATATCTAAACTATATTAAAATGTGAACCTGTTCTCTATCTCCCATGTACTGAGCTAGTTAAAATTTTCTGATGGGTTCAGTGGTTCAGCCTCATGTGTTTGTTACACTGATCTCTTTAGTTGATTAAGGTAAAACTGAACTGTCTGCCATCAGTGCTCTCACATGACTCCAGATTATGAGTTCATCTTTCTGTGTGTCATGTTCTTAGATGTCCTTTTTTGCTGATCTCTCTCTTTCCACCACTAGTCCCAAATTATTTTATCCTAAGATGCTGTGGGCTAGGAAATCAAAATTAGTAGAGGTTGATTAAATGAAATAAAAGTAAATTGCATTTGAATAAGACACAAGGAAATCTCTCATGAGCTCAAATAATGAGTTTATAACATTTAAAAAATATATATTTATTTGAGTCTGGTAATGTTCTACTACTGAACTACCTCCCCAATCCTTTATTTTATTTTGAGAAAAGAGTCTTGCCAACTTGCAATGGCTGTCCTTGAATTTGCAGTTCCCTAAATTGGGATTACAGGTGTGCACACTGTGCTTGGAGAACTCATGACATGTATAATACTCATATATTGAGCACATATATTTTAACTTTTCATTGAATAGATTAAGTTTTCAAATAAATGACAAGTGTCTAATATATTTCTCCCCCTTTTACAACAGAGAAGAAGATACAGAAAATGAAAATGAAAAGAAAATTTGGTACTACAGCACGAAGGTCCAGCTTGCAGAATTAATAGACTGTCTAGACAAAGATTATTGGGAAGCAGAACTTTGCAAAATTCTAGAAGAAATGCGTGAAGAAATCCACCGGCACATGGACATAACTGAAGACCTGACCAATAAGGCTCGGGGCAGTAACAAATCCTTTCTAGCGGCAGCTAATGGTAAGCAAGGTTTTCCTCATTTTTGTTAACTTTGAGATAAGTTCTTGGGTTGAAATCACTATGAAACCACATTCTGTATATTTTACTTTTAGTATCTATAGTTCCTTTCCCCAGGATAACCTCATTTTCTCGAACATAAATTAGAGATGCTATGTATTGTACTATTTTGTTTCTTGCTTTGGTCATATCTATACTCCACAGTCATTTATGTCTTAGTAAGACTTTGTGGTTGGGGCTGGGGATGTGGCTCAAGTGGTAGCACGCTCGTCTGGCATGCGTGCGGCCCGGGTTCGATCCTCAGCACCACATACCAACAAAGATGTTGTGTCTGCCAATAACTAACTAACTAAATAAATAAATAAATATGTTAAAAAAAAAAAAAAGACTTTGTGGCACTTTAAAACAACAACAACAACAAAAAAAAAACACCTTCATTTCTGGGGATGAAACCTATGTACTGGTGCATCTCCATTGAGCTATACCCCAGTCCTAATTTTTTTTTTTAACTGAAGATTGAATCCATAGACCCTTTACCAATGAACCACATCCCCAGCCCTTTGTATTTTTAATTTTGAGAACAAGGTCCTGCAAGTTTCTGAGACTGGTCTAGAGATTGTGATTCTTGTGTCTTAGCCTCTTGTTGCTGGGGTTACAGGCATGTGCTACCACACCTGACCCCAGTTCTACTTTCAATTATAAGAAATTATATTTTTGGGGGCTGGGATTGTGGCTCAGCGGTAGAGCGCTCGCCTTGCACGTGTGGGGCCTGGATTCGATCTTCAGCCAACAAACAAACAAATAAATAAATAAATAAAATTAAGATATTGTGTCCAATTACAATTACAAAAATATAAATAAATAAATAAATAAATTATATTCTCTTTGAATTAATTCTTTGCTTTCGTTTTTCAAAATAAAACTAATTTTAGAATAGTTTTAGATTTATAGAAAGTTGTAAAGAGGAGCTTGTGGGGGTAAACCTCAGTGGTAGAGTGTTTCCTAGCATATACAAAGCCCTGGGTTCAATCCCCATTTTCTTCCGTCCCCACCCCCCCAAAAAATAGAAAGTTGCAAAGACAGTACAGACAGTTCCCATGTACCCTTTACTGTCTTCCATTATTATAATACATTTGTCTCAAGCTGTGAACCAATATTGATACATTGTTATTAACTAAAAATTTTTATTCAAATCTCCTTAGTTTTTACTTAATGTCCTTTGTTTTGTTTGGTCTCATGTCCTTATCCAGGATATACCACATCATATTTAGTTACCTTTGTCTTTCTAGACTGGAGTTTCTCAGACTTTTTACTTTTTTTTGAAGACTACATTTTTTTATGAGTATAAATCAGGGATTTTGGAGAATGCCCTCAGTGAGGGTTTTTCTCATGTTGTTTTGCTGGGTAAGTGGTGTTATGGATTTTGGAGAGGAAGATAAAAGAATCAAGGACCACTGTTATCATCAATTCAAGAGTCCAAGCTCTCTCCTTGATGACTTACTATCACTGATGATTTTTTTTTTTTTAAATATTTTGTTGTTGTAGATGGACACAATATCTTTAGTGGTGCTGAGTTTAGAACCCAGTTTCTCACACGTGCAAGGCAAGTGATCTATCACTTTGAACTCACAAAGTTATCTACTTTGTGAGTTCAAAGCCAGCCTCAACAATTTAGTGAGGGGCTAAGCAACTCAGTGAGACCCTGTCTCTAAATAAAATATAAAATTGGTCTAAGGATGTGGCCCAGTATAGGAGTGCCCCTGAGTTCAATCCCTAGTATCCCTCCCTACCCTGCCACCAAAAAAAAAAAAAAAAAAGTTTAAATAATACAGAAAGAGTGGGCAGTGGAAAGTGAATACCCTTTGTAACCACAGTCTCACTTTCTTTTTACAGAGGCAGACAGTATTTCTTTTTTCTTTTCCTTTTTTTTTTTTTTCCTCCCTGCAGTACTGGGCATTGAACCTGGGGCTTACTATTGAACTGCATCCCCAGCCCTTTCTTTATTATATTCTGGCACAGGATCTTGCTAACTTGCCCAGGCTGGCCTTGAACTTGGGCTCTTAGACCTGCCTCAGCCTTCTGAGTTGCTGGGATTACATGTGTGTACCACTTGCCTAGCTAGCTGCCTGTTTTGCATCCTGATGGCTATATTCTGTGTATGTTTACTAGATGTCACCTGTCTCTTCTAATAGTTCCTTTTAATTTTAACTTAGATAAAAATGAGGTAAGATTCTGTAAGTACACATTTACCTGTCTCATTCTGTTCTTCTGCTGTATGTATAATCCTGTTTTTCCCATTCTCCATTTGCTTACAGATAGAATGTTTAGATTTAATAAATGTTTTCAGTTTTTTCCTTACCCACTCCACATCAGTGTTCTCTTCAGTTCATGGTTGTGTAGAGAATGGCAGTTAGGCTGTGACATATCAATACCTTTTGCTCACAAATATACTGTCTTCAGAAACAGCTACCACAAATTACATTTATTTATATCTGATAGTTGGAAGCATTTTTTCTATTAGTTTTTTATCAGGAAAGTTTTCATCTTCAGTAATTTAATTCCTTTCTCTTTCCTTCTCCATGCTATTGATTAGAGCATAGAAAGTTTTATTGATTTTGGCCAGGTTACTTCCCCTCTTAATTTATTTTCACGAATCAGGGCATTTAAATGAACAAATCTCTTTGTGTTTTCCTTTGTCTTTTGCCTTTAGTCAAATAATAAAGAACCAGTATCCCAACAGGCAGTATAAAGTGTATTTTTATTAAGTATGTTGAATTATAAATGTTTCAGAATGAACTTATTTGTTTAGAAAATGGTATATGCAATATTATTCATTATTAGTTAATTATCCATTCCAAAACAAGAATGGATTATCACAAATGGTTAGTGGTCTGATTTGGGGGCATGTAAAAAACTAAAATCTCATGTAGGGGAATTGAATACAGGATTATCGTGTGACAGAACACTATTTGGAGACTTAAATAAAAACAGTGCCTGGGGGGGCTGAGGATGTGGCTCAAGCGGTAGCGCGCTCGTCTGGCATGCGTGCGGCCCGGGTTCGATCCTCAGCACCACATACAAACAAAGATGTTGTGTCCGCCAAAAAGCTAAAAAATAAATATTAAAAAAAAAAAAAAAAAAAACTCTCTCTCTCTCTCTTCACTCTCTCTTTAAAAATAAAATAAAATAAAATAAAAAACAGTGCCTGGGTAAAGAGGTACTTAAATTCACTTCCTCTGAATAAACACTTTGTCATTAAAAGATAATCAATTTTGATGTTCATAGAACCTAACCTCAGAGAAAAATATGACTAGTCTGCCTGTACTTTTTTTTTTTAAAAGATATTGTGTCTTTTTTTAATATTTATTTTTTAGTTGGACACAATATCATCTTTATTTTACTCATTTTTATGTGGTGCTGAGGATTGAACCCAGGGCCTCACACGTGCAAGGCAAGCACTCTTCTGCTGAGCTACAACCCCAGCCCTCTGCCTATACTTTTTATATTTTAAATGGTCTAAGTATAGTAAGCGTTTAAAATGTTTTTCTTTTTTTGTTCTTATCAAATGGTGCCTTGTCAAGTAGGGAGAAATAGTGGTTTGATTTGGAAATGATTACAGTGGAGGATCAAGAAACAGCTATGTGCCTTTAAGAAAAAGAGGTTATAGCTAACTAAAGTTTCTTTTTCCACATAAAAAGTTCTTTTAAAGGGCTGGGGTTGTGGCTCAGTGGTAGAATGCTTGCTTAGCACGTGAGAGGCCCTGGGTTCGATCCTCAGCACCACATAAAAATAAAAAAATAAAGGCATTGTGTCCACCTGCAACTAAAAAAATAAATATTTTAAAAAAGTTCTTTTAAAAAAACAATCATTGAGATTTCTGATTGGTAAGTTTAGCAAGAATAGATGAAACTTGGGTAAATTAGAACTCAAAGGCAGTCTATATAGGTAGGCAAAAAGATAATGGGAAAGGGATCCTGCGATGGCTTGGAGAAAGACGATAACACAGTTGTGTTTCCTACAGTTTGAAATTATTGTCCTGTAGCTGTTATAGATGTTCATTTAATCATTGGCTCAGAATTCTTATAGCAATTAGGATTAGAAAAGATGAGAATATGGGGAATTAACTCCAGCCAGCTTAAATATAGTCACTTTATTAGAAAAGACTTTTTTTGGGGGGAGGGGTGGTACTAGGAATTGAACCCGAGAGTCTTTACCACTGAGCTACATCTGCAGCCTTTTTAATTTTTTGAGACAGGATCTCTCTTGGTTGCCCAGGATGGCCTCAAATTTGCACCCTCTTCCCTCAGCCTCCTGCATCACTAGAATTACAGGGAAAAGTCACTATTATTTACAAGATAGGCTTGGGTTTTTTTTTTTTGGAGGTGCTAGTAATCAGACTTGGGGTGTTACACCATTGTAGGCGAGCACTCCCCCAGTGACCTAAACCCTCATTTCCTCTACAAGGTTTTTCTAATCCTGGCAAAACAGGCTAGACACCTACAGTTTAAGAAATATTGGCCAAAATGAAGATAAAATAACATTTAAGGAAAGATAAAAAAGAAGTCTAAAAATCTGAAAAGGAGTATCGTGGGTACACATGGCATTACAAATGTTTCTTCTTGGTAAACATTATATTCTAATAGGTAAGCTTATTTCTCATGGGGGTACAGTTTAGCAATTCTGAACCTACTTTATCATGTGTACCAGGATTAAATAAATAGCTAGATATTATAAATAATGAGAGCCAGTTTTCTCACTGTTGACAAGTTACAAATAAGCAAGATGACAGTGTAGAGTGAATCAGAGATACATATTCATACGTGGACACAAATGCACACAGATAAATATCAAAATAATACACATGGGGGAAAAAAAGAAATAATATATTTGTACATGGTTTAGGACACAGACATACATTTCCTAGCTGTGTTGGTGAAGAGGACTAGAAGCAAGCAGGGTGCAGTGGTGCACACCTGTAATCTCAGCCACTGGGGAGCCTGAGGCAGGAGGATCACAGGTTCAAGGCCATCCTCAGCAATTTAGCAAGACTCTGTCTCAAAATAAAAAGGGCTAGAGATTTAACTCAGTGGTAGAGCCCCTGCATTTAGTTCTTATTATTGGAAGAAAACAAAACAAAAGAACCTGGAAGCAACAACACTCCATTAGCGCAGGTACACCCAAATGATTATTTTTAAACATTCTCCAATCCAAAAAAAAAAGAACTAAGGCTGCTTGGAGAGAGAGCAGATTCTAGGACTGGGGCAGGGAAAAGTACCTGGTAGCCTGGAGCAGCGAGAAAGTTGTTTGCAGATGGGCCTCTGCTTACTTTGTGTTTCACAGTGCTGGCAATGGAACCCAGCACTTATGTATCCTAGGCAAGTGAGTTACACCCCAGCCCTTGACCGCTGCTTATTTTGCACTTGAGAAAATAGAGGCCCAGAGAGGTTAGGTAGCTTGCCTGGGTCACGGCAGATTCAAGTTAGGGCTGTACTGAGTCCCAGGCCTCTAGGTTTTGATCCTTGCATTGTGCTGCTCAAATGAGTTTGTATCAGCTTCTGGTTTCTGTTCTGTGGCAGAGGATGTCACAGTAATCTACATGAAGTCTCAATTTCAAAAGTAGACTAATTTTCTCTCTCACTCTTTTTTTTTTAAAGAGAGGAGAACATATGTTTTCTAGAGTGAATTGGTTGTGTGCCGTGTACAAAACTTTGTTTGAGATATGATTCTTATTTCATAGTTCACATGCTTTAAAAATATTTTTTCTGTAGCATTGAAACTCTTTAAGTGGCATTACTAAATTATATATGATTAAATATGAAAATAAAAATTTAAGAATTTGATTTTGTTTACAGAAGAAATTTTGGAATGCATAAGGGCCAAAAAGGGAGAAATTGATAATGTTAAAAGCCCAGAAGAGATAGAAAAAGAGAAGAATGAGAATGAGAATAACAGCTCTAAAGATGCTGAGAAAAGCAGAGAGGAGTTTGAAGACCAGTCCCTCGAAAAAGATGATGACGACAGAACACCAAATGATGATCCTGAGCAAGGAAAATCAGAGGGTAAAAGAATTACTTGGTTAAAAAGAAATATTTTATCAGTATTATTTATAAAACCTAGTTCACTTGCAAAATGATAATGAAATTTTTTATTGAAAATAACTCCTTTTTATTTCTAAAGAGGTTAGGGTACCCTCTTCGCTTGTAACATGCATAATAGTTGTTTTATGTGTTGATGGACTTGCCGTGATGTTACACACATATCTCTACCTACACTTCCTAGGAAGTTGCCATTCCCTGAGATTTCTTGATGAAAAATTACTGTTTTTGTATCAGAATACACACTTTTGTGACAAAATGTTTATTTTTTTATATTAATTACCTAAACATTCTTAATATAGTAAATAACCCTAAGTAATTTTTGAATTATCCATTGCAAAAATATCCCAGAATCTAATTGCTTTAAAATGGCCATCAAATAGAAGCAGGTTTTTTGGTGATTGATCATTTTTAGTAGTTGGTTGAATGTGGCCATTTGTCCAAAAGCAGTTTTAAAGAATATCTTTAAAGTTTTGTTGTGCATTTTACTGTAGAGCCAACAGAAGTTGGGGATAAAGGTAACTCTGTGTCAGCAAATCTTGGCGACAACACAACAAATGCTTCTTCAGAAGAGACTAGTCCCTCTGAAGGGAGGAGCCCCGTGGGGTGTCTCTCAGAAACCCATGATAGCAGCAACATGGCAGAGAAGAAGGTGGCATCTGAGCTCCCCCAGGATGTGCCAGGTACAGAGGGCAGTGTATCAATGCCTCTGTAATGGGGGGAATCCTTCCCTTTGTAGTAAAAGCTGAATGTCACCTAGAACTCTAAAGTATGTGTTCATTCATGCTGCTTGCTTACAGTGCCATCCCTGATTGCTAAATTGTCACCTAACATTGGAAGTTTGATAAATGTTCTTGCAGTTAGTGCTTGAAACTCATCATAATCCTCATGCTTTTAAAACTTCATTAGTTGTTTTTGTTTAATACTTATTTGTATATTTTATCACCAGGTCATAGTGGCAGATACTTTGGTTTTAATTACTTACATATTAATGGCTTGGTGTTGAATGATTTGACCCTTCAGCTCTGTACATACTAACAAATTAATTTTATGTTTGCATGTGCTCATTTCAAATCATAATGTTATGACAGAAAATCCATCATCAAAAAACATTTTTGTAAGGTGTATTTTTATGTAATATATGTTAACCAGTTACTCATATTTTAAGCTGTTTAAAATTATATTCAAAGTAAGTTATATTATTCTAAGAATGTTATTATGTGTTTCTTTTTGCTTCTTTAAAACATGAAAATGTATTTTTATTGTAGTAGTGTATAAGTTTTTCAGAAGTTCAGATGAGTAAAATTTAGTACTGATAACCTGACAAAAATACCAAGAATCATAGTTGAAATCCTTAAAGATCTTTTTGTATGTATATAAGAATATCACCTATTTTCAAACTTTAGTAATTTCATTTTACTGCACCTTATGCTGAGTTGTGAATTTGATGTATTGGAAGATTAATATTTGAAAGACCTGCATTCTGGGTCTACTGCCATTAAGTTAATGTCATTTAATCTTTTAAGGCTTCTGTGTTCCTATTTTATTACATGAAGGATATTAACAAATAGCAGTTGTTTTGGGGGCTACTTTCACTTGGGTACTTATCAACAATGAGCTGTTGCTGAAAGTGATAGATTAGGCTATTCCCTGGGCACTGTGGCCCACACCTGTAATCCCAGCGGTTCAGGAGGCTAAGGCAGGAGGATTGCAAGTTCAAAGCCAGCCTCAGCATTGGCAAGGCACTAAGCAACTCAGTGAAACTCTGTCTTTAAGTAAAATACAAAATGGGTGGGGGCTGGGGAATGTGCCTTAGTGGCTGAGTGCCCCTGAGTTCAATCCCTGGTACACACCCCCGCATGGGGGGGGAAAAAAGATTAGGCTGTGCGTCAGGCTGTACACGCAGACTCTAAGTCACAGCTAACAGCAGAAAGTCCACTGGACATTATACTGATTTAGAGAGTGGTCATAAGATGATAAACGTCTGATTGGCATTGATAGCTCATGCCTGTAATCTCAGTGGTTTAGGAGGCTGAAGCAGGAGAATCCTGAGTTCAAAGCTAGCCTTGGCAACTTAGTGAGGCCCTAAACAACTCATTGAGACCCTGTCTCTAAATAAAAATAAAAGAGATCTGGGGATGTGGCTCAGTGATTAAGTGCCTCTGGGATCAGTCCCCAGTACAAAAAAAAAAAAAAAAAAAGTTGGAAATTCTGCCCTCTGGTAAAATTAATAAAAAACCAAAATTCATTTAGCCTAGAAAACAGTAGTCTTGACAATTGAAAGTAATGTAATTGTCCTAAAATACTTGAGGGTCAAAAACTGGGGATGGGGAAGGGATTATACTTGTTCTGTTAAGTTGTGTGGGTAGAAATTATAGTGAAGAGTATTTTGATTAAATATTTGCAGTGTTCTTAAAATTAAAGCTGTTTAGGGCTGGGGTTGTGGCTCAGCTGTAGAGCACTTGCCTCACATGAACAAGGCCCTGGGTTCAATCCTCAGCACCACATAAAAATAAATAAAACAAAGGTATTGTGTCTACTAAAAATTAACTACAACTAAAAAATAAATTTAAAAAAGCTGTTTATAGCATAGAAATAATAAGTTCATTTCAATATAGACATTCACTAAATTCCTATTAGAGATTATTTCAGTGAATCTTTTAATGAAGGGATTGCAGAAACTGAGAGATCTGTAATTTGATTCTGTAATTTTTAAGTTAGATCTCTAGGTACTATCCAGTTTCAAAAAAAAAATTGCAATATTTTCACTTTGATGTACTCAGGGTTAGAAGTTTGATAGTGGAGTACTACCACCCCAAATGATGTGGAAAAATATTGCATTTTTAATGGAATCATAGTTAAATTCTTAGTAAAAACTTTAAAAAATATGATTTGCTCTTTTAGTAGGAATACTTAATGTAAATCTTAGACTTACTAGTGGGTTCATATACGATTTAGCGGTTGTGTTTTTTTGTTTTGTTTTTGTAGTGTTGAATCAAGGGCCTCACACATGATAGACAAGTACTTTGCTACTGAGCTATCCCCAGACCTTTTTACCTTAAGACAGTAGCTCCCAAGTCCCTGGGATTATGGGTATGCACCATCACATCCACCTACATTTTAAAAAAAATTTTTTTTTAGTTGTTGATGGACATTTATTTTATTTTTTTATTTTTATGTGGTGCTGAGAATCGAACCCAGTGCCTCACACATGCTAGGCAAGCGCTCTACCACTGAGCCACAACCCCAGCCCCTACATTTGTTTTTTAAATTTTTTATTTTCAGTTTATTTATTTATTTGTAATATACTTTGTTCTTTTACTAGAATGTTTTTTGGAAAAACTATTATCCTAGTATCTGACTTGTATTTTTGAAGAATGCAAAATGAATAACATATAAAAAACACTTAGGATTGTGTCTGACACACACTGCTCAATAAATGTCGAGTATTGTTATTATTATTCCTGCTATTACAAATCAACTCTTTTGATGAGTGAGAAATCCTAGCAAGAAAATAATGAAATGAGTGAATTGTACTATACATTTACTGATTCAGTATTTATTAATCAACATAATTCATTGTGATGTGGCTTGTAGTTAAACTTGGCAGTTCAAATAGTATTTTCATGTATATGTCATGAAAATTAGTTATGTTCAAGCCCAAACCAGAATTTTTAAGGAAGGTGGAATGAGAATGAACAGTAGTTGTCAGTAGCTAGTATTAGAATGGACTTGGGGTCATTATCAGGATGAGAGTGTGGCTAAAGATTGCTATATCTATATTTTTGCTATCTATATAGTAATAGAAATATTATTGCTATCTATAATAAATTCAAAACCTGGCCAGTTATCAACTCATACTTCTTTTAAAACAAAACAGAAATCAGCCCTGGTATCTCTATTCTCATGCCTGTTCCCAGAACATGAAAAATATTTTTAAAGACTTGTATTGAATATATCACACCATTCTTCCCCCAGTGCTGGGGACCAAGTTCAGGGACACAGGCACACTAGGCACGGCAAACACTCTACCACTGAGTCACATCCTCACCCTCATGCCAGTATTTAAAGAAGAATTTGGTTATTTTTATAAAGTGGATAAGCATTGAAGTTGTCTCTGTCCTAAGAATATACTAGTGAGGATAAATCAGTGACTAAAGTGATGTGCAACTCTGCACTCTAGTGGATAGTAGACAGACTTATCTCTGAGGTCAGGACTTTGCCGATGACCCTTCTGCCTCCCCCACTCTCTTCTCCACTCACTCCATCCGCTCTTTCTCTTTGCCTCCCTCCTTTCCTTGTTTTCTGGTCCAACATTTGATTAATGATGATGAATGTCCTGTATATATTTTTTAAAAATTCTTTTAAATTTTTAATTGTAGATGACACAATATCTTTATTTTATTTATTTATTTTTATTTGGTACTGAGGATTGAACCCTGTGCCCCACCCGTGTGAGGCAAGCGCTCTACCGCTGAGCCCCAACCCCAGCTCCATCCTGTGTATATTTGAATAACACATACATGTACTTTCAGTAAGAATGCAATGTAAGACAATTAGGTCAAAGTTGTTTTTTTTTTTTTTTTTTTTGGGGGGGGGGGGAGAGGTGGTACTAGGAATTGAACCCAGGGGAACTTTACTACTGAGTTACATCCCCAGCCCTTTTTATTTTTTGAGACAGGGTCTTGTTAAATTGTTGAAGCTGGATATGAACTTGAAATCCTCCTGCCTCAACCTCCTGAATTGCTAAGATTACAGGTGTGCACCACCACACCTAGCTAGGTCAAAGTTTTAATTTTGTTGTACCAATCTATATCTCTTGTTGTGTTTTTCTCCCCCACTGAATGATTTAATACATACATACATATGTGTGTGTGTGTATGTGTGTGTGTAGATGGACACAGTACCTTTACTTTCTTTATTTTTTAATGTGATATTGAGGATCAAACCCACTGCTTCACTCATGTGAGGCAAGAACTCCACCACTGAGCTACAACCATAGTCCCCAATGATTGATTTTAAGTACTGCTCAATTATTTATTGTGAAATTGCTTCTTTCTTTTTTAATTGTTTGTGGTGCTGGGGATTGAACTCAGGGCCTTGTACATATTAGGAAAGTGTTTTACCACTGAACTATACCCCCAGTTCCTTCTCTTTTTAAGTTTTTTTGTTTGTTTGTTTGTTTTTTATATTATATAGTTTGAGGCTGTGTTATTAGGTACACCTATCTTTTTATATTTTCTTATTAAATTAACTTTTTGCTATTGTGAAATGTCCTTATTGTTTAATAAAATTTCTAGACCACCTTCCTTCCAGCTAGTATTTACATTTTATATATTTTCTGTAATAGTATTTTTGTTTTTCTCCCCAACAGGGTCATGCTAAGTAGCTCAGGTTGGCTTGGAACTTGCTATCCTCTTACCTCAGCCTTTTGAGTCAGTAGAATTACAGGCATGGGAATTCCATGCACAGCTGAATTTGTTTTTTCTTTTAATAGTATGAGATTTAAAATCTGCATAGAAGTATGTTCACTTTAAGAGTTCTAATAAAAGCATGTGTACTTTATTTCAAGATTGACCTAAAGATAAAGTCTCATCAAAGAGCACTATCATTTTCATGCAGTTTGAAGATTTTATACAAAGGAAAAATGACAAATTTGTAGTGTAGAACTGTAATAAATGAACTCAAATATAGAAACAGATGGGTTTCATGATACCCATCCATTATTTTAGGTATAATCAGTGATCTGAAATATTTCATGTGGCTCAGATTAAAGATGAAACTGAAAATAGGAAAGTATTGATATTAAATAAAACTGGCTTTATTTCTATAACTATTTTTAATTGCTTTGAAAATATGTTCTTGGACATTCAGAAACTCTCAAATCTATCAACTTGAACTACAAAAACATTGATTAAACCTATTTCTTAATTTTGTGGGAGAAGGACACCTTCAAAAGAGTACTTTTTAAAAAATTTTTATTAGAAAGGAAATTCATTGGTTATGAGGCTTTTTTTTTTTCTTCTTCTTTTTGATACTAGGGATTGATCCAGGCGTGCTTTACCACTGGGCTACATGCCCAGTCCTTTTTATTTTATTTTGAGACAGGGTCTCTCTAAATTGCCCAGGCTGGCCTCGCACTTTGCCATCCTCCTGGTTCAGCCTCCCAAGTAATCAGGATTATAGTGTGTACCACCACATACATACTTTTTTTTTTTTGGTAATATATTTAGGTGGACACAATACCTTTATTTTATTTTTATGTGGTGCTGAGGATCGAACCCGGTGCCTCCCGAATGGTAGGCAAACACTCTACCTCTGAGCCACAATCCCAGCCCAACACATACCTACTTTTGCTTCATTGAGTTAATCTATATGATTTGCTAAAAAGTCTGTATTTCTGGCTGGGTGCAGTGGTACACTTCTGTAAATTCCAGAAACCTAGGAGGCAACGGCAGGAGGATCACAGGTTCAAGCCAGCCTCAGCAACTTTGTGAGACCCTTAGCAATTTAGTGAGATTCTGCCTCAAAAAAAACCAAACTTAATTGAAGTAGAGGACTGGTGATGAAGCCTAGTGTTAAAGCACTGTAGGGTTCAATCCCTGGTACCAAAACAAAATAAAACAAATAACTATATATTTCTGTTCTTGGTTCAAGAATATTATGTTAAATGTAACTTGAAAATTTTCACTTAATGTTATTACTGACTTGTATATTGTTGGAGTTCTTTTGTATTTCATGCTTTATAATTTTAGTTTTCCTCAGTGTAACTATCAGCTTGTTTATTCTCTTTTCTGTTGCTGTGAATTTGTGTTGTGTTCTACTG
>NW_025999897.1:2135242-2143343 GCF_001458135.2 Marmota marmota marmota | reverse complement strand
CCGCCCCGCTCCGCCCCGCCCCGCCCCAAGAAGTTTTGGTTCCTTTGGTGGGGAACGATATTCATGACCTCAGTTCAGACCGAGGGGTACTTTTTGCTATTAGGCTGTCATTTGCTCTGTGCTTGTTTGGTGAGTGTTAATAGGAAATGCACTGAGAGTGGAAAATATTTTTGAAAAGAAAAGGACCATCAGTCTAAATTGATATTTCAAATTCCCCTTCTACTTAGTTGGTTTTTACACATGTAGCTCTTTTCTCTTACATGAAAAGCCTTAATTCCTAAATTTACTAACTCAATTACATATTTTTATAGAGAATATATGCTAATGTGCATTAATAGTAGTAAGGGGAAATGATTTTATATATAGCTGTGTTTTCATAAAACCAATATTGCTGTTGACAGGAAATATCCCAAGTGGCTTTTAATTTATTTATTAATTTTTTGGTACTAGAGATGAAACCCAGGGGCACTTTACCACTGAGCTATATCCCAAGGCCTTTTAAATTTTTTTTTCTTTTTTGAGACAAGGTCTCAAAGTTGCTTAGGACCTTGCTAAGTTGCTGAGGCTGGCCTTGAACTTGTGACCTGCCTCAGCCTCCTGAGTTGCTGGGATTTCAGGCGTTCTTCACTGCACCTAGTTGTTTTTTATTTTGAGACAGCATCTTGCTAAATTGCTTAGGCCGGACTTGAATTTGTACTTCTCCTGTCTTAGCCTCCTGAATACCTGGGATTGCAGGTCTATACCACTATGCCAAGCATTGAAAGTTTCCCCATCTTACAAAAGTTAACATACTGTAAATACTATGCCGCACCTTTCTTTTTCACATTTAACCTTGGAGATCATTTCAGTTGTGAATATAGTGATCTTCCTTGCTCTTTGCTAAGGTGCTTGGTAGTTCTTTGTACTCTTTTATTGAACCACTGATGGACATTTTGCTTTTGGCATTTTGCTATTATAAATAATGATTCACTAAATAGTTCTACAGCTAAGTAATTCAGAATTTTTGCAGTACTTTTCTGCACATGGGATTGTTAGGTTAAGAGTAAATAAATGTGCTGGGAGTGGTTGCACACGACTGTAATCCTAGCAGTTGAGGCTTAAACAGAATAGCAAGTTCCATGCTAGCCTTGACAACTTAGTGAGACCCTCTCTCAAAAAATACAAAGGGCTGGGATATAGTTGCCAGTACAGCACACCTGGGGTTCAGCCCTTACAAAGCTAAAACAGAGTAGCTGGGCACGGTGGTGCACGGCCGTAATCCCAGTGGCTGGGGAGACTAAGACAGGAGGATCGTGAGTTCAAAACCAGCCTCAGCAATTTAGCAAGCCCCTAAACAACTCGGTGAGACCCTGTCTCTAAAAAAAAAAAAAGTACAAAAAACAGCTGGGGATGTGGCTCAGTGATTGAATGCCCCTGGGTTCAACCCCCAGTACCAAAAAGGGGGAGAGAGTGAGAGTGGAGAGTGGAGAGTGAGAGAGAGAGAGAGAGAGAGAGAGAGAGAATGAGAATGTCTGTGTAGTTTCCCTCTATACTGTTGGTTCCCTTCTCTGCTGTCGCCCGTTTTCTACACCTGCAGCAACGTGGGCAGTGAGTGGGACCCAGCTCCTTTTCACCTGAGTTTATCGGGAGGGGTTGATTTTTTTCTAGGCTTATAACTACTTAAGTTTGTTTGTTTGTTCCTGCCTATGGGTACTGCCTCTCTCCATATATTTTTATTTTGCGCTTCTCTTAGCCCGAATTAAGTAAGCATTCTTCAAGTTTAAAGGCTGTTCTCATTTCTTTTTTGATTATTCTTAGATATTTCTCTTTTCTGTCAGGTTGTTGGGTTTTTTTCCCTGAAAAAATTTTTAGGAGGTCATTATACATTCAAGAAAGTCATTATGACGTCCTGTCAACCACCTTTTACTTTAGCTAGTTTAAAGAACAGCTATTGGCAAATGTGAATACAGAGGGAGACTCTTAATTTCTGAACTGCTCTGGAAAGACTTGGGCTTTCAGTTCGTGGTTGTGTTAATTTTGATGCACTTTTAGGAATCAAACTCTTAGTTTAGTGGTAATGATTAAGTAGTTATGGAAAGTGAATCACCTATAGGCATTACCTGGGGATGTACAGCTCAGGCAGAAAACCTTAGAGGCAAATGATCTGGTTTAAATCTCTTTCTGGTATGTTGTAATACTTTTGAAAAGAAGGATATAAATTTCAGATTTTGAGATAATATCTCAGCAAAACCACTTTTGCTGTAACTGGTGTACCATAAGTTATGCAGAGTAGTTATATCAGTTTTTTTTTTTCCTTCAGCTCTGGGGTATCTGACAGATTGTCTGCCTTGCACTATAGACTGAAATGGTAAGAGTCCATGAGTTAATAGACTGGTAGACTAAAAAAAAAAATAACTCATAGGGTGGTGCTTACCAATTTCTTTTCATACAGGGAATTATTCATACATGATCAGCTTAAAAAAAATAAAGCTTTGTAATGAAATCCTAAAAGTTAAATGCCTTTTCTGACAACTAGTTATTTTTTGTGATTTCCAATTTAAAAATCAGATATTCTATTTTTCTAGAAGAATCTAACAAGACATGTGACAGCAGTAACACTAGTGCTACCACTACCTCCATCCAGCCTAATCTGGAAAACAGTAACAGCAGCAGTGAACTAAATTCTTCCCAGAGTGAATCTGCTAAGGCAGCTGATGATCCTGAAAATGGAGAAAGAGAATCCCATACACCTGTCTCTATTCAGGAAGAGATAGGTAAGAATATACACCATCCATTAAAGGGACTTTTTTTTTTTTTTTTTTTAACATTTTTCAGTTTTTTAGAATAAAAGTTTACTGGGGGTGGGAAGATTAAAATTTTTCTTTACACTTTTTGTTTTCCTTTTTCTTTTCTTTCTTTTTAATTTTTTTTTTTAAATTTTAAACACAGATAGCCCTGTTATTAAAAAAAAAAAAAAAAAAAAAACCAGAAATCAAGCTGGGTGTGGTGGTGCACGCCTGTAATCCCAGCTACTCAGGAGGCTGAGGCAGGAGAATCAGGAGTTCAAGGCCAGCCTGATATTGTTGTGAGACCCTGTCTCAAAACAAAAAACACACAAAGGAATAAAATAGAAGCCCTTTTTGAACCCTTTTTCCAAGTGTAACCACCATCAACAACTTGACATGTATCATTTTAGGTCTTTCTCTCTGCAGTTACATTCATATTTGTATGTTTACAAAGTTTTTTTTGTTTTTCACACAAATGGGATCATTCTGCTTATATCATTCTGCATCTTGTTTTTTTCACTCAGGAACACATATGATGGGATCTTTTCATTTTAGATGCATTCTTTTTAACTGCTGCATGATGTTTGATTATTATAAATTGTGGTGCTTTTTTTTTTTTTTAAACATTCTCAGCATTTGTCTTTGTGTACTTGGGCAAGTATATCTGGCAATATAGAAACAGTGAATGGAATTGTTTGTCAAATGGCAGGCATATTTTTAAAATAGTGATAGCCACTGCTTAATTGTATATTGAAAGGAATTTATACCTATAATTCACACATCTGTTTTTTTCCTCATCCTTAAACCTTAAATTTGATATCATCAATTCTATATCTTTGTCAACAGTAAAATGTGTTTTATTTTAAAATTTGCTTATCCTTCCTTATTTATATGGTTGAATTTCACATGTGTGTTGAACTTTCTGTGACGTGACTAGTCTTTTTGATCACTTTTTCCTATTGAATTTTGATATTTTTCCTTAGTGAGTTTTAGGAATGCTTTACATATTATGGGTATTAATCTTTGATTTTTACATATATATTTATAGAGTAGTTTCTCATTTTAAGCTCTGCTATATGGTCATCCAGGAATTTTTACATTTTTATGTTGTTAAATTTACCAGTCTTTGGTATTTTTCTGAATTTTATGTCTTATCAAGGAAGAATATACATGTACCTTACAGCCAATTTCTCATGACACTTCTATAACTTTGTTTTTAATCTATATAGAATATAATTTTGTATATTGTAGAAGGTGAGAAATGTGTTTTAATTAAGACATTTTCAATTGCAAATGATCAAACCAGTTTAAACTAGCTTATTTGAAGAGAAATTTAATTAGTTTATGTAATTGGGATGCCTGAGCCATCATCAGGTGTAACTGGACTCCCAGGTATAATAACTCTTTCTGTTTTCCTCTCTTTCTTTCTCACCTTTTGGATCTACATATGTTTGTATGTTAATTTATTCTCTCCTAATACAAACAGGCTTTTTCCAAGTGGCAGGGAAGATGGCACCAGCAATTTGTATTCCTATCTTTCCAAGCAAGGTCTGTGACCCAAAGACAAGGCCCCTACTCCTGCTCCAAATCAAAAGTCCTTGAGGAAGGAATTTGAGTGGCCTATCTTGGATCATATTGTTCCCACCCCTGTGGCCAGGGCAGGCAAGGTATTATGATTGATGGCTCCAGCAAAAGTATGTGATTGGAGTGGGGTAGGAAATGGTTTTCCAAAGAAAGAGGGGTGCTGCAAAGATAGAACACAGTAAACACCTGCACCTCCACCCTGTGGTAGCTTAGCACATGCATGTTTACTCACATTTATTCCAGACATACAGTTCAAAAATACCTCTGCCTAACACAATGCAAAAATCTCACCCATAACTGAAAACTTCTAAAAACCTCTGTCCCACAGTTACATTCAGCAATTGTAATTGTATCTTGATCCAAATCTAGGATTTCTGTGCTGTGCATTAATTTTGACAGGTCTTCTCATGGCTTATCTTGATTTTGCAGTCTGTAAGTCAAATTATAAATTCATCTGCCTCTAGCATTCATTATCCTGATAGTGGAGGGTGCTCTTCAGTAAATCTAGGAGGATGAATGTGCATGAGAGGTGAGAAGTCTATGGGAAGATTCTCCTTCTGGAGGCCGTTCTGTTGTAGCAGCCTAATTCCTGCCTTTTTTTTTTTTTTTTTTAACTAGGAATGGATTTCTTTAGGATTCAACAGTCATATACTTCAATTTGGCAGGTTTGGAGTTTTTTCTGGCAATAGCACTCTGTTACAGATCCATAGGTACTCTGCTGATACCTTATTATTGATAATTAATAATAAGGTGTCAAGGTCCCTGAAGGTGAACCCCTTTACTTCCCTATTTTGCCTGGTTGGTAGGCCAATAGCCCTAGCCCTCAGGTGAATAGAGTCTGACTAGGCTTTTGCCTCCTGGCATCATTAAACAATGAACCTTGGAGACTGGGGGAGAGGAGACCTGTCCTTTGCCACAAGCTTCATTGGAATGCCTCACTCCTTTATAATAGGAAGAATATGGCCCTGGGCACAGTGTGTTGGGTAAGGACCTCTCCTGTCAGCCTTGTTCCCTTTGCTCCTTCAGGTCTTCCCCTAGGGGTCAGTCATCTCCTCCTAAGCAAGCAGCAAAGTATTGATGCTGAGTAATATTGGATCATTGGCTCTAGGAGGAGCTTCCTTTCAAAAGCGCTGTGCCAGTCATTCCTTTTCTCTTTCTGGGAAGTCCAGTGCAGACCAAATGATGTGAACAAGGCCTTTATTATAGGGTTTTATAGATAGTCCTCGGAAGTAGCCACCATAGCTCAGCGTCTTGGTGTAGAACTCCAATAGGGCTAGAGTAGTGATTTGAGAACCAAGGGAAGACTAATGGTCTTACCAGCTACGTGGCTGCCACACATTCAGGGTTACCAACTTTCCAGTCTTACAGCAGAAGATAACTCAGTTTCTTCACTCCATCTTGATTTAGTCAGTGCCAAATTTTGGAGCCAAAATCTTAAAATACTCCTCTGTATTATTTAGGACTTGCTAGTTTTGACAGAAACCCATCAAACTTGCTTAAAACAAGAAGGGAATTTTATTGGCACAGTTTGGTAGTTAGCAGGTCCAGGGCTGCTGGCAGCCTCAAGTATGTTAGGATCTATATAGCTGAATAAGATTATCATGGTCTTCTCTCAGTTTTCCCTTTTCATATTTTCCTATTTCTTCTCTGGTGGGCTTATTGTTTCCTACCAGTGTCAGTTTTTTTCCATGTTGTAAGAGTAAAATTAGCTAGCCTCTAATTTAAACCCTTCCAGCTCACAAAAAGAAAAAAGCAGAGAACCTTTCTCCATCTCCAGATTGAAAGAACTGGAGTAGAATGCTGATTGACTGGGCCACATGGCCAGTTCCTGGGACAGTCACTGTGGCCAGGTAATGGTGTGATCTGGCTGGCCAGGCCGGGCCTGTTGTTCAACCCAAAGAAGAAAGATACTTGATTCATAGTCCTGGCTGAATCATGATTAAAGTGGGGAAGAAAGCATTCCCCCAAAGGAAAGAAGCAGTGTGGAACAGACTAAATAAATGAACAAGAGTTTGCTAAACTGTCTTAACCCTTTTTCCCCCTCAAATGCACAGCAATTTTTCCGATTCTATCTTTGTCTCTTCTTACTTAAAATGCCATCTTTAGTGTATATTATGAGGTGAATTCTTGTCCTTTTAATTGCCAATGCCACACTGTCCTAATTTAAAAAAAGTCTTTAAATTAGAAAATTTGTATCTTATTCGGTTGTCTGGCTAATGTGGAAGTTGGACCATGATGCAGGAATTTTAATACACAGAGAAATATTCAGCCAAAGTGAAATTACATAGATACACAAAGCAGAAATTGCTCCTGGGCAGTTTAGTTCATCACTTTAAATTTTTACTATGAAAATGTTGAGAGGTCTTTGTATATTAAGAAAACTAATTTAGTTGATTTTTATAATAATAAGCTTACACATGTAGCAGTGAGAAAAAAGTCACTTGGTATTTCTAAGCTCAAAACTATTAGGCATTCAAATAAAATTTCCTTGAAAATCTTTCTAAAATTAATTGTATCCTTTTAATACAGGAATCCATATTGAACATATAAGGCAACATTTGTTAGTGTGCATTTTGTGTCATTATGTTTGTTACTTGTAAATTTTGTAGCGGCCCCTTCTGTGTTCTAATAGATGAGTTTCCAAACAGGTAACCTTGCACATTTATATTTTCTTTAAAATAATAAATGATTCACAGTAAAGGTCTGACATGTTTTCTTTTAAGTACACTAAAGAATTAGTGACATTTGCTTTGACTAGTCAAGGACTTTATCTGTCTACTTTCTGGATCTTAGATGTACCCCACATATGAGTTTTGGATGAGGCGTTGTTCTTATACTTACGTCAGCAATTACTTTGTGGCTTTTTCATTGATAACAGGTGACTTTAGATCAGAGAAATCTAATGGGGAGATGAGTGAGTCTCTTGGAGCTGGAAGAGGAGCATCTGGCTCCACTCGCATTATCACCAGATTACGGAATCCAGACAGCAAACTGAGTCAGCTGAAGAGCCAGCAGGTGGCAGCCGCAGCACATGAAGCAAATAAATTGTTTAAGGAGGGCAAAGAGGTATGTTCTTTCTATTTAAAACAAAAATCTCTGGAGTATGAATAATTGTAGTTATTATACCTTAAAAGTATATAGGCTTATAGATCTGCTTTTGAATTAGATTTTCACCATTTTCAAGAGTGTAGTGGGTAACAAGTATAAAAGCATTAGGATTTTATTACGATAAGTATATTTGCACACCCAAATTTATTTCAAACATAAAAATGCTATAAGAGGGTGATACCAGATGATCACTTTTTTGTATGTAATTCTAAAGAAATTAAAGTCTTTTACGCACATGATAATGTGAGGGCTTTACTGAAGAGCTTTAGATTATTTATAATAACTTCAGGTGAGCTGTAGCTACAGGACAGGACATACCTAACCAAAAGCAGAATACAGTACATAGGATAGACAACATCCCAGCTCTGGTTATGAACAATGGGATCAAAGATGGGACTCAGTATCTCTGCCCCCACCTACTTGTGGTGACAGAACAGGGAACAAACTGTGTCTCCTAGATTTGAGAATTATTTGTAGATAAGCAAGAATAGACAAATGTTCTTCCTCTTTTTTCTTTTTTAACATCATAGCAGTTGCTTTCAAGCAGTAAGTTTCAAAGTTCTTTTTGACCCTGACCCTTAGTAAAATAAATGTTTTTTTCTTTTCTTTTTTCTTTCTTTCTTTTTTTTTTTTTTTTTTGTGGT
>NW_025999897.1:2064627-2135217 GCF_001458135.2 Marmota marmota marmota | reverse complement strand
TTTTTTTTTTTTTTTTTTTTTTTTTTTTTTTGTGGTGCTGGGGATTGAACCCAGGGCTTCATGCATGCAAGGCAAGAACTCTACCAACTGAGCTAAATCCCCAGCCCATAAATGTTTTTTTCCTAGCAACTCAATACATCTAAAAGCTTTCTGAGGTAGTATTTTTCTTACTATTACAGAAGCACTCTGATATTTTTTTCTTGTAGTTTAGTGCATTTATTATATTTTATTAAAATTTAAATGAGATTGACCATTTGGTTCATGATACACTGAAAGGTTGGAATCAACTTTTTTTTTTTTTTTCCTCTTCCCTTGTGGTGCTGGGAGTCAAACTTGGGTCTTAAGTGCGAGCTAGGCACTCTGCTGACTGAGCTACACCCCAACCTAGGGATCAACTGCTTTTTCTTTTTTCTTTTTTCAGTGCTAGGGATCACACCCCAGGCCTCCCATATGCTACTGCAGTGAAATCAACTTTTTGAAACACTATTTTAAATTATCCATAGACCTTTTCTATTAAGACTGGAATGATAAAAAAAATACAGAAGAAAAGATATTTTTTTGGAGAATGTATTTTAAATGTTAATAAATGTAATGCCTCTCTAAAGTAATGTTATAAATTTGATATTATGGTAGATGAATGATTTCACCTACAGTTTCATGTGCATATTTGAGATCACAAAAGTACTCACTAGTGTCTAGCACATACTTAATAAATGTTAGTTTTCTTTTCATGGGTATATCTTGGTTATTTGATCGTAAATTATTGGTTTCACTTTTAGCTTTTAAACTTAAACAGTTCAATCATAAGAGGCACCTTAACTCATTAAAATATTTGATTACACTTATTAAAAGGCAGTTAACAAGACAAAATTTGCATCTCTGCTATGAATAACGAAGTTTTTTAAATTTTCTTGGTCAGGTACTAGTAGTTAACTCTCAAGGAGAAATTTCACGGTTGAGCACCAAAAAGGAAGTGGTCATGAAAGGAAATATCAACAATTATTTCAAATTGGGTCAAGAAGGGAAGTATCGCGTCTACCACAATCAGTACTCCACCAATTCATTTGCTTTGAATAAGCACCAGCACAGGGAAGACCATGATAAGAGAAGGCATCTTGCACATAAGTTCTGTCTGACTCCAGCAGGAGAGTTCAAATGGAATGGTTCTGTCCATGGGTCCAAAGTTCTTACCATATCTACTCTGAGACTGACCATCACCCAATTAGAAAACAACATCCCTTCATCTTTTCTTCATCCCAATTGGGCTTCACACAGGTAAAGGATACTAAGGTTAATTTTTTACTATAAATTACAAAACACTTTTAAAGTGATTGTTATGCCTTAAAATGTCATTGACAGAGAATTAAATGAAGTCGGTTTGGTCATACAGTAAGGAAGCTAGAGGCATGGGTTTACTTGTAACTTGCTGAATCAGCACTAGCGTTTGGATGATTTTTTAGGAACCAGTCTTTATCCCTAGAAATCAAGTGGAGTCCAGTCATTTCTGGTGGAGGCCATCAAGTCCAGGACATTGTAGAAGGACAAAGAATTGTGAGGACTAAATGATCTGAAATTCCCTTCTAATGTTTAAAATCTGATTCTGTGAGCTTGAAACTTCAGTTGTAGTATGTTTTTATCTCCACCTTGAAACCTTACTCATAGGCACTGTAAGATGGAGTCACCATAAATTATGCTTTTAAGATCAACCAAATGAAATAATTTTTCTTCTGATGTATAGGGCAAATTGGATCAAGGCAGTTCAGATGTGTAGCAAACCCAGAGAATTTGCATTGGCTTTAGCTATTTTGGAGTGTGCAGTTAAACCAGTTGTGATGCTACCAATATGGCGGGAATCCTTAGGACATACCAGGTGAGTGACCCTTGTGAATGATGAATATTGGATATTGTTCTGGAAGTACTTATTGATTAAGAATGAAAGTTCATGTGGTTAAGAGTCTTACTAAAGATGTCATACTTCTTGGCCTCCGTTAGTTCTTATTTGTGATACAGGATTGTAATAAAGATCAAAAGAGATCACATATGGAAATTATAAATTTTTTTTGAATACTTTCATTCATTCATTTATTTTTATGTGGTGCTGAAGATTGAACCCAGTGCCTCACACATGGAAGGCAAGCACTCTGCCACTGAGCCACAATCCCAGCCCAAATTATAAATATTTTTTTTAAAGTTAAAAAGTATTTTTTTTAATAGGAAGAACATTCATGTTTTTTGAGTATCTGTTCTAGAATGTTCCAATTACTGTGCTAAGGTTCTGCCTTACACCCTTTTTTAGACTTGAATGACTGAAAATCTTATAGCTTCCAAGTAGACCCAAAACTGTGTGACTTGGATAGATAAATTCTGAAACTTGAATCTGTTTAGCACAGATAGACTTACACAGAACAAAACTTTAGTCTTCAGAAGGTTATTACAAATTTAATATATACTTTTTATAAATATAAATATAAAATATATATTTTTTGCATTAAAAATGAAAATATTATTCAAGAGTATAATCAAAAAATAAAAATCATTCTACCTTCCCCATTCCTCTATGGAGTTCATGTAATTTTTATTTTTTGTGGTAGTGGGGATTGAACACTGAGCCATACCCCAGTCCCCCGCCTACCTTTTAAATTTTACTTTAAGAGAAAGTCTTGCTAAATTGTTGAGGCTGGCCTTGAAATTTTAATCCTTCTGCCTCAGTGTCCCAAATTGCTGGGATTATAAGTATGCTCCACTGTGTCCGGCACCCTATAATTTAAAAATATAAATATGTTTTGCATTACTTTCTACATTTGTTGTATTTTATAATGAATCTGTTTTTAAGTAATTTTATACCTACTGAACATTTCATCTGCCAAAAGCTGCTTCCAGTTTTCTTTAGTGATTTCCCCACATAATCTTATTGCTGTTCCTGTCTTCCTCCTGCCTTTTTCCTTCCCATTTGGAATATAATTGCTGCTATTTGTAGCGTCCTCCACAAATGAATGGATTCAATTTTGCCTAGCAACTGAAAAACAAGGTTAAACTAAGGTGCTGCAGAATTGTGCACTATGGGACAGGAGAGATGAGTGGGTGGCATGCTTCTACTGTACTGTTTCTAGCCCTCTTTTATCAAGGTTGAGCCAGGAAAGAGAGTAACTGGGAGGCAGTGCTCTCTGTTTCTGTTGCTCCTTCTTACATTTACCTTCAGCCTTTCCCTAAACTGTTCTCTAGAAAAGGTGACCATCCTGAAACTTGTGTTGGTGGACCCTGAAGCCACATCTCTAGTGACAGATCAAAGCTTCAAGAACTATGATAATTGTTACTAAGTAAACCTTCCATTATTAGATGTAGTTTAAAATCACTAAATCATACCTTTTACTTATTTTTTTTTTTCAAGTGCTGGACATTATAGTGGAAGATGGAATTCAGACTTTTTAATCCAGGTGTTTTTTTTTTTCCTCCTTGCTTTGTCAATACAAGTGACTGGTCTTTAATAATTATCATTTAATATAATGTTAAGGGGAGATGAAATAGAATACTCTAAATTTCTTTAAAAATTAGGGACCACGATTTAAGAAAATTAGAAATTAATAATAGGACTTCTACTTTTGGCAATGGTATGGTTAACTAAATAGGTAACAAATTTATAAAACTGGATCCTCAAGAAATTCAAACTAATATTTTATTCAAAACGATTTTGATCCTCAGCACCACATACAAACTAGATGTTGTATCCGCCGAAAAATAAAAATATTAAAAATAACTATTAAGAAAGTAAAAAGGGCTGGAGAATGTGGCTCACTGGTTAAGTGCTCTTGGGTTCAATCCCCAATTATGGGGATTGAACCCAGGGGCACTTAACCACTGGGCCACATCCTCAGCATATTTTCTATATTATTTAGAGACAGGGTCTTACTGAGTTGCTAAGAGCCTCACTGAGTTGCTGAGGCTGGCTTTGAACTTGCAGCCCTCCTGCCTCAACCTCCCAGGTCGCTGGGATTACAGATATGTGCCATTACGCCCAGCTCAAAAAGATTTTTTATTGTGATAATTAATAAAAAGCTTTGAAAGCAGTCTAACAGTAATAATATTTTTAAAATATTCATAAATTATTGGGTTGGGAATATAGCTCAGTTGGTAGAGTTCTACCAACAAGGCCCTGGGTTCTAATCCACAACACCACACAGACACACACACACCACCAAAAAAAATAAAAAATAAAAATAAATTATCTTTGTGAAGAAAATTATGAAAATTTTTGTTGAGAAACATTAAATAATACAGAAAAAGTAGAAAACTTTCTTTTGTTTATGTACAGTGTCTTGACAACTTTAGGTTTTCTCCTATTAATATATAAATTGATTTTAATAACATTAAAAGTTTTAGTTGGGTTTTCTGTAGAATTGATGATACAAAAAAAACCAATAAGTGAAAAGGCAAATTTTAAAGACCAGGTGGGAGGGACTTGTTCTGCAGGGTAACTAGACTTCTTTTTTATTTTTTAAAAATATATTTTAAAAATATATTTTTAGTTGTTCATAGACCTTTATTTTATTTATTTGTATATGGTTTGGAGAATTGAACCCAGTGCCTCACACATGGTAGGCAAGTGCTCTACCACTGAGCCACAATCCCAGCCCCCTACAAGACTTCTTTTAAAGCTACAATAATGCAGTGGTATAGACGCAAAGATAAACATAGACCAATGGTACGGCATAAAAAGAGTCCAGAATCAGACCAACCCATACATGGAAATGTAACACACGATTGAAGTAGCATTTACAGAGGATGAATGTTCAGGGAAAGGTGAGGGGGCAACGAGTTATCCATGTTGGTGGGAAATTGGGTTCCGTGTTTTATACCACAAAGAAGTCAATTCCAGATGAGCAAATCTTAAATGTGAAAAAGCAAAACTTTAACAAAACTCCAAAGAGAAATTATAGAACATTTTCGTTATAATCCTGGAAGAAACTCCCTGTTTGTTTCTCCCCGCAACCTCTTTCTTTTCCCCTTCTTCCTTTTTCCCTTCCTTCCTTGTTTTTATTTCCTGATACCCTTTCTTTCCTTCCATACTTATTCCTTTTCATGTTTTTTTTTCTCTCCTGACTCATTCATTATCTCCTGTGATATATATAAGGCAGACATTTCTTGAATTTACAAGCATGTTGCTAGATGAGAATGAGTGTGCAAGGGTGTGTATGTCTGTATACACTACAAGTGGGTTCCTATGTTTAATAAGTGATACAACTGTAAGATTCTGTGTAATATAAGGTGTAATGGATAATAATAAAAGTGAAGCCACAGGCATTGGTGCATACATGTAACCCCAGCAATTTGGGAGGCTGAGGCAAGAGGATCATAAGTTCAAGGCCAGCATCAGCAACTTAGTAAGGCCCTAAGCAACTTAGCAAGACTCTGTCTTAGAAAGTAAAAAGGGGGCTGGGGATGTGGCTCAAGCGGTAGCGAGCTCGCCTGGCATGCGTCCGGCCCGGGTTTGATCCTCAGCACCACATACAAACAAAGATGTTGTATCTGCCGAAAACTAAAAAATAAAAATATTAAAAAATAACTATTAAGAAAGTAAAAAGGGCTGGAGATGTGGCTCACTGGTTAAGTGCTCTTGGGTTCAATCCCCAATTATGTCCGCCGTTCCCAGCCCCCCCCCAAAAAAAAGAACATCTGTGAATTAACCACTGAATTTAAAAATAAGGACATTACCATGATTGCATCTGGTTTTCACTCACATTATCTTATTTCTCCTGAGAAAACCATTGTTTTGGGGCAGGGGGAGGGGGTGATTGAACTTAGGGTCTTGTATATGCTAGGCAAGCACTCTACTGTTGAACTACATCCCTAGTTCTTTGTATTTTATTTTGAGACAGGGTTTTTCAAACTTGCCCTCACTGGTTTCAAACTTGTGATCCTCCTGCATGAGTCCCCTAAGTAGGCAGGATTATAGGCATGGACCACCACACCAGCTAGATAACCACAACCTTAAAGTTTGTGTTTTATTATATGATTCCTTTATAGCAGTAGCTTGTTTTTTGTTGAATTTGGGCTGCCTTGTAATAATGTATTATCCTAAAAGACTGAGTCATGGACTGGTTGAATATATTTTTGTTGTTTTATTGTAATTGGTAGTATCTACAATATATTAAAGAACTCTTACACTTCAATAATATGAAAAACATGAAGCCATTTAGTAGGGGGAAAAAGACTAAAAATATAAATATAATTTACTCAAGAAGAGACACAAATAGCCAAGAAGGCTGAAAAGGTGCTTAACTTTCATGGTAAGTTGGGAAATGCACATCAAAACCATAGGATACTGTTCCACATCCATCAAATTGTCAAACTTTTAAAGAAAGAGTATATTAAGAAAGAGGTGACATAAGAGGAAGACAGTTCTAATACACTCTAATATAACCCTAATACAGATCAGTAGTATAATGAGTGGTGTAACAAGTTAAGTTTGGTGAAAAAGTTAATGCAATTCTTGTATTTAATATCATGGAGAAACTATATTACATGTTTATACAAGGACACATGTTAGATGAGTGTTCCTTAGAATTTTATACTTAATGGTAAAATTTGAAAATAATCCCCAAATAGCCATCATCAGGCAAATTTAAATTTTGACATTGTCTTATAATGTACCAGCAAAAGTCAAATTAGAGCAACAATTGTAATGAAATTGGATCTGTAAATATGGAAGGAAGTGAAAAGTTCTTTCACTAAAAATATGTAGCAAAATGAAATTAAACCTCTATCTCTCACTCTGAACAAATCAACTCAAAGTAAATCAAAGACTTAGGCACTAGAACAGAGACCCTGTGCCTAATAGAAGAAAAAATAAGTGCAAATCTTCGGTCTAGGATCTGACTTCCTTAACAAGATTCCTAAAGCACATGAAGTAAAATCAAGAATCAATAAATGGGATGGATTCAAATTAGAAAGCTTTTTAGCAAAGGAAATAATCAGTAATGTGAGAGCCATCAGATTGGGAGAAAATCTTTACCACATGCACCTCCTATAAAGCATTAATTTCTAGGATATACAAAGAACTCAGAATACTTAACACCAAAAAACAAATAACCCAATCAATAAATGGACCAAGGAACTGAACAGACACTTCACAGAAGAAATACAGTTGATCAACAAATATATGAAAAAGTGTTCAACATCTCTAGCAATTAGAGAAATGCATTTCATCTAATGAGATTTCACCTCACTCCTGTTAGAATGGCAATCATCAAGAATATAGGTGACAATAAATGTTGGCGAGGATGTGGGGAAAAAGGTGCACTCATACATTGCTGGTGGGACTGCAAATTTGTGCAACCACTATGGAAAGCAGTATGGAGATTCCTTAGATAACTGGGAATGGAACCGCCATTTGACCCAGCTGTTGCACTCCTTGGTTTATACCCAAAGGACTTAAAGTCAGCATACTATAGTAATGCAGCTACTTCAATGTTTATAGCAACTCAGTTCACCATAGCCAAACTATGAAACCAGCCTAGGGTCCTTCAGTAGATGAATGGATAAAGAAAATGTGATATTTTCTTTATCCATTCAGTGGAATAATATTCAGTGGAATATTATTCAGCTTTAAAAAAGTGAAATTATGGCATTTGCCAGTAAATGGATGGAGTTGCAGAATATCATACTAAGGAAAATAAGCCAGTCCCTAAAAACCAAAGGCCAAATGTTTTCCTTAATATGCAGATGCTAATTTACAGTAAGACATGCAGGGTCGGGGTGGGGCACTAGAGAAGAATAACATTACCTTAGATTAGATGGAGGGAAGGAGAGGGGATGTAGGGATAGGAAAGATAGTAGAATAAAACAGACATTATTACTTAATGTATATATGTGACTGCATGACCAATATGATTCTAAAACGTGTACTTGGAAAAATGAAAAATTATCTGTGATGATATATCAAAGTGCATAAATGCATGTTATGTATAACTAATTAAAACAATAAAAAAATTAATAAAAATAATTGTAGTTTGATATTATTTGTGTTTAAAGCATGTATGCTAATATATTACAATATTATTGAGGGAATGTAGATATTTATGGTTAATGTTTTAAGAAATTCAAGGGCTGTGTGCTTGAAGCTTAAGAAATAATACTTAAGTAAAATATGATCAAGAAGTGATTATGAAAACTAAAACAATTTTGATTTGGATGTTAATGAAAGCTACATATATTGAAATTTGTAGGATGCAATTAAAAAGTTCCTAGAGGAAATTGGTTGTCCTCAGTGTTTGTATTAAAGAAGAAAAACTGCAAATTAGTTAGCAAGGAATACATCTCAAAGAGGCAATGTAAAGGAAAGAAATGTTGAAGGACAGATTTAATGAAATAACAAACATACATACCTTAGATGTGTAAAATTATAATTCATAAACTTCTGATAAGATTATCAAGGAAAATAAAAAAGGAAAGCCAGAAAACTCAAATGACTGATATCAAGAATAAAGAATGGAACTTACTAACCAATATTTCTGATTCTCTAGTACTAGCACTGGGGATTTTAAAGCTCTTACAGGTCCTGTGACAAAATAGCCAGGCTTCCTACGTTCATAGAGAAAGCAGTCACCTTGGTTTACTTGAGGTTGGAGGGGGAGTAGGAAAGGAGATGCTATGGTGATCTGTCTTTAGACAGTAGGTTATGGGCCACACTTAGAAAAAGGATTTCTGGTTATATTACTGCATCTGTGATTGTTTAATTAAGTTGTTTGAAATTCAGGAATCAGAAAATTTAAAGTTTTATACCAAAATAGAAAATGAGGGGAATCTTATAGATCATAATTTCTATTAGCATATAAAATGACAAACAAACTATGGTGCATACCTGTAATCCTAGTGACTTGGGAGGCTGAGGCAGAAGAATTGCAGATTGCAATTTAGTAAGACACTGTCTCAAAATAAAAAGAGTTGGGGACTCATGATGTAACTTGGTTGTAAAGTATCCCTAGGTTCAAAACTCAATACTCACCTCCCAAAAAAAAGATAGGAAAAAAAACTTGATAAAAAGAAGTAGGCAGGGGCTGGGATTATAGCTCAGTGGTAGAACACTTGCTTAGCATATGTGAGGCACTGGGTTCAATCTGCAGCACCACACCACATAAGTAAATAAATAAATAAAATTCAAAAAAAGACAAATAGAAAATTATGGCCCTGTTTCCTTTATTAATATTTATCAGTGATGAATAACTAATAAATAGATGTATACATAGGAAATCTTAAATAAAATATTAGCAAATATACTCAGGAAGAAATTAAAAGAATAGAAACCTAGATTCTTTCTAGGCATGGTTAACGTGGTCTAATATTAGATTAATATTTGAGAAGTCAAAGAAAGAGAAATTTATGATCAGTTCATTAGATGCCAGAAAAGTTTGGTTTTGTCAGTTCATTATCAATTATTGTTGTTTTTTAAAGCTTAAATAATAATATGAAATCTTTTTTTTTTTTTAATGATAAAGATTTATTTCAAACCAAACCATTTTCCTTCTCTCTGCAGCCTTTGAAGCATTCCCCTTATGGTGGAACAAAACAAAGATGCCTATTACTATTTGTTTTTTTAAATTTTCATTTTTTGATTCATGTAGATGGATAGCATGCCTTTTTATTTTTTTGTTTTTATGTGGTGCTAAGGATTGACCCCAGTGCCTCACATGTGCTAGGCAAGCGCTTTGCCACTGAGCTACAGCCCCAGCCCCCCCCCACCCCTTTCAATTCTTATTTATTTATTTGTTTGTTTGTTTGTTTATTTTTTTGCGGTGCTGGGGATCGAACCAAGGACCTTGTGCATGCAAGGCAAGCACTCTACCGACTGAGCTACATCCCCAGCCCCTTTACTATATTTTGACTTTAACTAAAAACATAGCCAGTGCAAGTTGCCAAGAGATATATGTAAACATTGCCAAGATATAGACTCAGTTATTATAATCTAATTATGTACTTAGGAAATCCCCCCATGGCTGAAATTCTATCAGAAACAATATGAAAATTAAATAAGATTTGTGGCATACTAAATAAAAAGCTTTCATGTAAACAAACAATAACCATGTAAAAAACACCAGGGGCCTTACTTCTGAGTTAAAATAGCAAATTAGATAAACACGTTTAATTTTGTTCCTCGCTGACTTCCATCAAAGTGGGCAAAGGGGTGACAATGGACCTGTTTTACACTGTAGTTGGCCAGGTACCGTGATTGTGGTAGGCCCTGTCTTCCTGGACATGCTCATGACCTTGCCCACTAACTCACCAAAAAGGCTCTTATAAACTTTTGTTAAAGCTACAGACAGACTGTGTGACACAGGAAGAAGGTCATATTTTATTGGAAAATCTTTGTAGTGACAATATTTCTCTTGCTCATGCAGCTAGTTTTATGCTTGCTTTTTCACTATTTGGGATATACACATAGGTAGTAAAACCGAGAGGAGATAAACAAGGGAATATTTAACACAAAAGATGAAGTAGTAATTGCCAAGGGTTAGGAAACACAAGCTTTTGATACATTGCTTATTGGTAAAGTTCAATTTTTTAGCTTTGTTGCATTTTATATATTTAAAAAATCTTGAGTGAAAAGATGCCAGCAATAACCAATAAAACTGCCAAACTCCTAGGATTAAATACTCAGGACTTGCATAAAACAATCCTTAAAACTTGACTAAAGTCTTAAAGAATACTTTGCCTTGTGAAGAGGATTTGCCCTCCTAAGACTGTGGGAGGCTTGACCAAAATGATATTAATAGTTCATCTAGAAAAATTAATGTGTAAGAATAGCCTTAGGGAAATGGATATTAAGAATAGGTGTTAGAGCATATTTTGAAACTAATCAAAATAATCCTGCTAAAGGAGGAGAGTGGAATAGATTAGGAAATTCAGAAACAGATTTAAATGCATGTGGGAATTTAGCAAGTGGTAGAAATCAAAGAGGGCATGTTTCGGGAAAATGTCACTTAGATCCTGCCTTAGCAAAAACGTTCAGATTGATGAAGATTAAAAAAAAAAAAAGAAAAAGAAAAAGGAAAAAAAGAAAAAAATCAAAACCCTAAAACAAAGAAAATTGCAATACAAAAGCATGAATTAATTTATATTTTTGTTGTGATACTTTCTTTTTAAACAGATAAAAACCCCAGATGGCATACAGGAGAAAAGTGGATACATGTATTTAAAATTCTGTGTGGAAAAATATTATAATCATATTCAAAAGACAGATGAAAAACTGAGGAAAAATATTTGCACCACAAATGGAAAATGTCCTTAATTGACAAAAGACCTTTTATAAATGAAAAGGACTAATAGTCCAGTACAGACAAGACAAAGGAATTGAACAGGCATTGTGCAGAAAAATAAATATGAAAGGCCAGTAGACATAAAAATGATTACTTCTCTCATAATTAAAGAACCATGGGATAGCATATTTTACTACTCAGTTGGGCTAACAATTTGGAAGGTTGATACTAACTCAGCTCGTATGGATGTATGGGACAACAGATTGTCCTTGTAATGAAAGGGAGGCTGGAGTGCACAGTTCTGAGGAACAGTTTGGCATTGTCTCAGCATGTTAAGTGCAAGAACTTTTGGTTTCAGCCATCCCATCAGTAATGAACCTAGAGGGATATTCCCCAAGTTTACCATGAAAGATATGCTATAAAAAATGTTGTATGCAGTAGTTTTAGTATAATAACAGAACAGAATCCTGGGCACTGCATGGATACCAGGAGTGAAGTTGATGCTCAGTCCATTCCTTGGACTCAGTCCATTCCAGCTCTCGGATGACTGTGTGGATGAGGACGGACAGTCCGCCATCCAGTGCGCCCACCAGAATGGAGTGGCTGCTGAAGCCTGCATGTTACCAGTCTGATAGAACGTCCTTTCTGTGGCCTCCAGTCTACCAGTAGTGACAAAGATTTCTTCCTAACAAACAGGACTGAAGTCCTGCCAAGCTCCCCTGTGTTTCTGCCTCTTCCCTTAAGGATCATCTTGATAGCAGTGATTTTTTTTTTTTTTTAACTGAAAAAAAGAATAGAATTTTCTCAGGGACACTCAACATCACAGATTAGCTGTAATAACTATAATAAAATAAAGCTGTTTGTTATTAGCTATTTTAGCTATCACACTTAACAGCTTGCCTCAGTAAAGTGTAAATCA
Organism: Marmota marmota marmota; assembly: GCF_001458135.2. Taxonomy (NCBI): domain Eukaryota; kingdom Metazoa; phylum Chordata; class Mammalia; order Rodentia; family Sciuridae; genus Marmota; species Marmota marmota. Next base: position 2,123,049 of record NW_025999897.1, on the reverse strand, counting down.
TTTGAATTTGAGGATAGAAACCAAGAGCCCCAAAGTGTCATGGTGCTAGCATTTTCCACACAGTGCTCTATTCCAGGCCTCTCTCAGAAGATGGCTCAGTTATTATGGTGGACCTGGCCTTTCAGAGGTGGAAGAAGCCAAGGTAACAAAAACTCTGGAAACTACTATTGGGTTCTGGCATTGGCACTCAGGGCATCCACCATGCTATGCCTCTGGAGCTTGTTTCACTCCTGGTTCTGAGAGTGTTGGTGAATAGATGGTATTTGAGTAGGTGAGTTAGTTGATACTGAGAAACTACCACCTTTCCCCTCCAGCCATTAGTTAGGAGAACCTGGAGGGGCCTTATGGAGAATGTTCTCTATTGTAGTTGTGTGCAGTCAATAGTCATGAACTCTCAACCTGGGGGAACTATGTACTGAGGTCCTATGATCAGAGGAACACAAAGACTTCTTAAAAAAAGGAGAAGGAAGGAGGGCAGGGAGAAAAAGGAAGAGAAATAGGGAATGTTTGATGTAAAATGAAGATAAAATGAATTCAATTTTCCTCTCTTTCTTGCACCACTACACCAAGTTGACAAAAGGCCTCTGTTCTTTCCCACGTAGGTATGCATGAGAAATTTGCTTCCTCTGTGGTTTGATTGGGACAAAAAGCAGTTCTGCCACTGGAGCTCTTAGAGGCAAAAGCTCCTGTCTTTGTAGATTTTGGTTCAAGTCTGTTTACAAGCAGTATTCCCACTCATGAAAATCTAGACTAATTACCTAAATGTAGAATCCCACACAGGCCCGCACGTTACTGGTAGGTGCATAGGTGCCTGTTTTCTTGCCTGATAAAAGGGGGTGGCTGTGCCGTTTGCCTCATGATTGATTGAGTTCATTGTGAACCTTCTTTCCTGATTCCTCCTGTCATCCAAAAGGGGGCGCCCCATGGGCCCCTTTTTCTGTGGATATAGTAAACCAGAACTCTCTGTTAGTGGATCCTGTGAAGACTTTAAAATCTCCAGTGCTAGTTGATTAAAAACAAAAGCTTTTGGATTTGTTGGACTTTGTGGGAAGGAAAAAAACACTGAAAATATACTTTCATAGTGAACTAATTCAGTAAGATATAGTTTCTCCTTGCAGCAGCATAATTTTTTAGTTCTTTTAAAAAGATCTTTTACTCTGAAAGATCTTCTAGTATAATTATTCACTGATTATAAACTAGTTGTGTGTGTTCTAGCAGTATCCTGTGTGTAAATGCACAATAAACTATGTAAAAGGTAAAAGATTTATAAGATCTTAAGAGAAACCTAAGTGTGCATGATGGACTATATAAAGGGATACATAAATGATATATGCATGAAATCTTTCAAGAATAAAACAGAAGTCTTTCAGGAAGGTATATGAAAAAGATAGCCATTTTTGCCATTTTCTATTCTGACTTTTCCTGTTACAAAATTCTACATCTATTTATTTTTGTCAGTTGGCATTGGGTTTGTGGGATTACAACTAACCACTCTTTGGTTTTGTGCCTAATTTTCAGTATAGTGTTTTTTACCTTTTTTATTTTTTTCAAAGTTAAGTGTATTTCTGCTTTTGTATCTATGTGTTTTTAGGTTACATAGAATGACATCAATTGAAAGAGAAGAAAAGGAGAAAGTAAAAAAAAAAGAGAAAAAACAAGAAGAGGAAGAAACAATGCAGCAAGCTACATGGGTAAAATATACATTTCCAGTTAAACATCAGGTAATTTTAAAAAGTGTTAGCCACCATTTTTGAGACCTTTGTTTTACAACTTCAAATAACTTATAATTTTCACTTCTCACAAAACCTTTTAATTAATACAGTTGCGATGAAGTGCATCTTTCTGATAATTTTATAAGCATAGATTCCTCTTACTAAAAAGTGTTTGAGACCAATTTGTTGAAACTGCTATTAAAAAATAAAAACTAAAACTTTGTTCAAAGTTTGCATTTTAAAAATAATTGTAAGTTCTTTTATAAAAATCTCTGATTCCCAGTGAAAATTAAATTGATTGATAAATTCTGTTTGCCTGAATCTTACTCTTGTTTGATAATGTGTAATGCCACACATGTTATGTTGTTTGATTAACTTGTTTTCATTTATACCAGGTTTGGAAACAAAAAGGAGAGGAGTATAGAGTAACAGGATATGGTGGCTGGAGCTGGATTAGTAAAACTCATGTTTATAGGTTTGTTCCTAAATTGCCTGGCAATACTAATGTGAATTATAGGAAGTCGTTAGAAGGAAGTAAGTAACTGAGTCTTTTAATATTTATGTTTAATATGAAAATTTTAAATACTTAGTTTTTTTACTAATAAAAATTATATTTTTTTCTGAATAACCACATTTGATTTGTATTATTTTCTTATAAACTGATAGTATATTGGCCATATTTTGGATAAAAGCATTTTTCTGAAACTTTTGATAGTATATGCAAAATTACTGTTGTTGCTTACTAATTATAAACTCTTAAATTTAAAAAATTATCTATATTCACAGGATTTTGGTATCTAGAATTGCAGTTAAAGAAATACTATACAAAGGGGCTGGGATTATAGCTCAGTGGTAAATGTTTGCCTAACACGTGCGAGGCACTGAGTTCGATCCTCAGCACCACATAAAATTAAATAAAATAAAGGTATTGTGGCTAGCTACAACTAAAATAAATTTTAAAAAAAATATGAAAGGCTATACAAACAATTATTTATTTATTTATTTATTTATTTATTTATTTTTTAAAGTCAGGAAGCCCTGTATATTTCAGCTTTGTTTATTTTATTTTATTTTTTTAAAGAGAGAGAGAGAGAGAATTTTTTTAATATTTATTTTCTAGTTTTCGGCGGACACAACATCTTTGTTTGTATGTGGTGCTGAGGATCGAACCCCGGGCCGCACGCATGCCAGGCGAGCGCGCTACCGCTTGAGCCACATCCCCAGCCCAATTATTTATTTTTTTAATTTTTTTGAAACCACAGCCACTGAGTCACATATCTGGTAACCTCAGCATTATTGTACATAGCAAACCTAGAAAGGAAGTGATCAAGTCTCCTATCACAGTCATATAAATGAGCTTTGTTTTTGATTTACTATTGGCTAACAAACTTTAGCATTTAGAATCACAGACTAGAGATAGACTTTCCTTTTCAAAGACTAAATGACACACCAGTGTTCACATAGGCAGAAAGTAGTAAATCCCTGACCAGATCCTGTGGCTCTTGGCTTCTGTAGCCCTGTTTACTGTCTGCCATGCAGTCTCTTCCCTTTGTTACCTAAGTGATTTTCAAGAACCACTGTGCTAACTACGTGTTATAATCTGCTGATTTACGTTATGATGGGTTCTTCCCTTTGAAACCTAAATGTAGTGCACAATAGTGTGTACTTACCTAATTAATCAATTTGGCTTCTTTGTGAATGGCTGTGATGAAACCTGGACTGGTAGATTTGTGCTATTGTTAATATAGAAAAGTTAATATTGGTTTATCTTTGAATAGGAAAAATACATACTTTATAAGTATCATTGGAATTTATTTTGTCAGGTCTAGTAGTATCTTGGAAATTGCTCAATGAAATTCTGTTTGATAAATAGCAACAGTCAATACTCAGTTCTATTATTATCAAATTATATCCATTATAATAAGTTCCAGCAGATTATTGCAAGGCTCTTTTATTACCATTTTTGTTGTTCTAGTTATCTACTTAGGACTCAAAATCTAGAGAGCTCTTTAATTGTGTCTGAACTGGTTTGATACATATATAGTAAAATACAGATGATCAATGTACAGATTATTTATGCTTTTGCAGATTTACTTTATATCTACTTAGTATAAGATTTCTCATATTCAGATGCCAGACTTTATTTAGTCTGGTACCAAGTTGATTTTTTTTGTGTGTGTCATATAGGGGTTGAACCCAGAGCCTTGTGCATGCTACACCCCTAGCCCAGCAAGTTGGGTCTTTTTGAGCCTTTCTTCCCAGGTGGTAGCAGGGAATAAAGCAGCAGTGCATACTGCCCCTGGCTCTGGGCTTAACTACGAAATAGAAATCATAGTGGAGGCAATAGTAACCACCAATTAATGATGGCAGAACTACCTGTTGCTATAGTAATAGGTAACCATGTCTGATTGGGTGATGGAGGCACATTTATGTTGAAAAACAGAGAAATGCACTTTGGGAAACTTTTGACTTGGCCCCTCAAGACCAGAGTGTTAGATGTGTTTGGTTGGCTGTTATTCTCTGACCTCTGGCGTCACTTTGAAAACGGGCATTTATATTGCACAACATTTTTTAATCTTAGTAAAGATTAGATTTGAGATACTATTTATGTTAAGTAGACTTTTTTTTTTTTTTTTTAATATGATGTTGGATATGGAACTCAGGGCCTCACACATGCCAGGCAGGGACTCTCTCACTAAACTGCATCACCAGCCCATGAAGATCTTCAATGCAAGAAAAAAAATCCAAACATTTATAGTTGTCTACTTTAAACACCAAGGTTCTTACAACTTGTAGAAGGGGCTACTACTGGCTTGTTAAAAAATTTTTTTGAGCAACTTAATGTAAAAAATTATAATGTACCTTCAGCTTTTTTGTTTTAGTGAAATATAGCTTACTGGAAAATACTTGGTTATTTCTATTAAACTGTATACATTAAAGTAAATTTCTAATATTGGAAATAATTGTAATTGACATAAATGTGGTTCTTTTTAGCCAAAAATAGTATGGATGAAAATATGGATGAATCAGATAAAAGGAAAAGTCCACGAAGTCCAAAAAAAATTAAAGCAGACCCGGATTCTGAGAAAGCTGAAGTAAAAGATGGAGATGCTGCAAAAGGATCAGACCAAAGTGAAATGGAGATCTCAAAGAGTACTGAAAAGAAGGATCAAGGTAAAGAGAGGCCAAGTAGAGGGCAGCCTCGGTGTGGTGAGAGTGCAGGGCATCAGATACACACCACAGTGTATCTGTGTGATAGGGTAACAGCTTTATTGAAACATAATTTATACATTTTACAGTTCCCCCTATTGAAGTGTAAATACAGTGGTTTTAGTATGTTTCCAGAGTAGTTCAACCATTACCATATCAATTTTAGAACATTTTCATCACCTGGAAAGGAAGTCTGGAAAGGAAGTCTCATAGTCACCAGCAGTCACTTCCCAGTCCTTTCTCAGATGTCCCCAGCTCACCAATCTATTTCTGTCTCTGTGGATTTGACTGTTTGGGACATTTCACTTAAGTGGAATCAGATAATATGCTTTCCTTTATGACTGGCTGCTTTAACTTAAAATATTTTCAAGGTTCATCCATATTGTAGTATATTTCAGTACTTTATTTCCAAATAAATATTACATTGGATTGATTGGCCACATTTTGTTTATCCAGTCATTGCCTGATGGACTTTGGGCTGTTTCCACTTTTTAGCTATTATGAATAATGCTGCTAATGAAATTCATATACAAGTATTTTTGTAGAAATACCTAGGAGTGGAATTATTGAATCATATGGTAACTCATGTTTACCTCGGAGTGGAATTGCTGAATCCTATGGTAACTCATGTTTAACTTTTGAAAAACTAGTCTTTTGTTAAAAGTAGTTTTTAAAAAACTATATGAGCTAGACAGTACATGCATCTAAAGATACATAACTATAAAGTACAAAATCTTCCACTAGTTTGTACAATAGCATATCACATACTAAGTAATTTTCCATTACAGCATTCCATCTTTTAGATACTAAGAATCAGAATATTTGGATAATTGTAAATTTGTGAATTTAGAAATATATATTTTATGTGTTTTTTTAACCTTTTATAAAGTTTAGCCCTGTTCGTATTTTAATCATGTATCAAGAGCTTTGAAATATTTACTTTTTAAAAGCCCCGATGTGAAAAGAAGAAAAACAGGTCCTTTTAAAAATAACAGTCTCATAAATTCCTCATTTTAGAGTAGAAATTACACTTATTAAATGTCTTTATTTCACAGATGTTAAAGAACTTTTATATTCTGACATTGATAAATCCTTCAAGGAAGAACCAATGGAAATAGATGATGATGTGAAAACAGAGTCCCAAATAAATTGTCAGGAAAGTTCTCAAGTAGATGTGGTCAATGTCAGTGAGGGTTTCCATCTAAGGACTAGTTACAAAAAGAAAATAAAATCATCCAAACTAGATGGACTTCTTGAAAGGAGAATTAAACAGTTTACACTGGAAGAAAAACAACGCCATGAAAAAATGAAGTTGGAGGGCGGAATGAAGGGCCCAGGAAAGTCTTCTCAAAGTTCTTTGAAAAGTCTTTCTGAGTCACCAGTAATAACAAAAGCAAAAGAAGGGTGTCATAGTGACTTGCTTAGACAAGAACAGAGCCCCGGTGTAGGTCATGATACAGCAGAGGACTGGACTCAGGGGTGCTCACAAAGTGATTCCTCGGTTCTTGGAATCAGTGATCCTAGTCTTAACAGAGACAAACGTCATCCAAAAGATCAGGCGTTAGATGATGTCTCCAATCAGAGTCCCAGGAGGAACTATCACAAACAAAATTCTATTGAAAATGACATAGATGAGAATGTCTCTGAACCTGCCAGTAAAGTCCAGGAACTTGGTAAGATTCAAACAAAAGGAAGTGATGTTTTCATTGATGACTCTAAACCAGCCAGTACAGATGATATTGATACTTTGATCTATAAGAACAAAAAACCACTCATACAGGGGGATAATGACACCATCGTTTCATCTTCCAAGAGTGCTCTACTTCCATCGGTACCTAAGAGTACTAGTGACCGAGATGCCCCATCTCTGTCAAAAGCATCGGACTTTGATGGAAAACTGGGATGTGACTCTGAATATAATAGCACTTTGGAAAATAGTTCTGATACTATGTCTATTCAAGATAGCAGTGAAGAAGATATGATTGTTCAAAATAGCAATGAAGGTGTTTCTGAACAGTTCATAACTCCAGAACAAGGTAATGAAAGCTTGGAGCCATTGAAATGTGAGTTTGTTTCTGATAAGTCCACTGGAAACTGTGATGACAGGCTGCAGGGTAAGGTAACTGAAACAAATGGTAAAAAAACAAGTCAACAGCACAAGTTAGAGGAGAGGCCAGTTAATAAAGGTATTGATCAAATAAATCTAAAAAATATCACTGACAAAAGGAATAGTGAAAATCGAGAGTCTGAAAAGAAAAGCCAGAAAGCAAGCACATTTCAAATAAATGGAAAAGATAATAAACCTAAGGTATGTTTGAAAGGTGAATGTTTGAAAGAAATCTCCGAAAGTAAAATCATAAGTGGTAATGTTGAACCAAAGGTTAATAATATAAATAAAATAGTTCCTGAAAATGATATTAAGTCATTAACTGTTAAACAGTCAGGTGTAAAGCCATTCATTAATGGTGATGTTATTATGGAAGATTTTAATGAAAAAAATAATTCAGATACAAAGTCACGTGTACTGAGTTCTTCAGCTGGTGCAGGTAATTACCAAGATAGCCTTGAGGCGCTACCATCATCAACCAAAGAGTCTGACAGTACAGAGCCCCCCTCACCTCTACCATCTTGTCCTGGAAGCAGTTCATTTAATCAGGTAGAAGATATGGAAATCGAAGCCTCAGAAGTTAAGAAGGTTACTCCATCACCTATCACATCTGAAGAGGAATCTAACCTCAGTAGTGATTTTATTGATGAAAATGGTCTGCCCTCCAACAAAGATGAAAATGTTAATGGAGAATCTAAAAGAAAAACAGTCATCACAGAAGTTACCACGATGACATCCACAGTGGCCACAGAGTCAAAAACAGTAATCAAGGTAGCAAAAGGTGATAAGCAAACTGTAGTCTCTTCAACAGAAAATTGTGCCAAGTCCACTGTCACAACCACCACGACAGTAACAAAGCTATCCACCCCCTCCACTGGCAGCAGTGTGGACATCATCTCTGTAAAGGAGCAGAGCAAAACTGTGGTCACCACGACAGTGACAGACTCACTGACTACTGCAGGAGGCACACTGGTAACATCCATGACTGTGAGCAAAGAGTACTCCACAAGAGACAAGGTGAAGCTGATGAAATTTTCAAGACCGAAGAAGACTCGCTCAGGTACAGCTCTACCATCCTATAGAAAGTTTATTACCAAGAGCAGCAAGAAGAGCATATTTGTTTTGCCTAATGATGACTTAAAAACGTTGGCAAGAAAAGGAGGAATCCGAGAAGTCCCTTATTTTAATTATAATGCCAAACCTGCCTTGGACATATGGCCGTATCCTTCTCCTAGACCAACCTTTGGTATCACATGGAGGTATGTGCTTTAGAATGTATTTGGGGGAGGGACAAAGGTTTAAAAAAAATTATCTCATAAAAGTATCTCATTTTCTAACAAAATGAGATAATAGAGATAAGATAGGGAAGCATCTGTTTAGTGACCAAAGTTAGTAACTGGAAGTAAAACATAGGAAACTTCCAACTCAGCCAGTTTACGTAGGTAATAACTTTACTAAGGAACAAACATGTTTAAAAAATTAAAATGTAAGGGAATTCTTTAACACGACTTTTAGTTTTAACTTTCACATGACGAAAAGAACACGTTGAACCTGGTTGTTTTTGTGTCTAACTTTGCAAGTTATTGCCATATTGTTTACTCTTGAACAAGATAACCACAGAATTGGATAATCACCACCTTTCTGGAATGTTTGTATTGTATAGGTGATTCATGGAAACCTAAGACATAAGGAAACATGACTATAAATTGTATAAAGTTCATCATAATGTGGAAATCTTCCTAATGTAGTTTATTTGCATGATAAACATGTTTGGAGTTCTGCTATTTATATGAGAAAAGGTACATCCTGCTATTCCTTAGGAAAGTTTGAAACCCAGAAATAGTTCTAATTTAAAAATTTCTGGGCACTTCAGGTATGGGGGACAAATCATAAGTATATAGTATTGGCAGTTATAAAGTCATGTAGTTTTTATATTGGGAAGAGATCTTAGAAATTCTTCTATAGATATGTGATGATTTGTCTCTGACTCCAGAAGGGCAGCATTAGAAATTAGTGCCTGGTTTTCCTAAATCCCATTCTAGTATTTTATCTCCTGTTATCTCACATTTCACATATTTGTCCTTTTTCGTGTCTTTTTTTTTTTCTTATCTTTTCACTCTTATAATTGAGAAGGATGGAACGTAAACATTGGAAAAAGAAGTGTGTGGGAAATATACTTGAGGAAATCAGGATTGATCTTAGTAGCTATTAGATTTTGCTAGATTCCTGAAATTATTATTTCAGCAAGTTACTAAGCAGATTTCATTTCTTTTAAGATTTTATTTCTGTGTCTTTTTATATGTTTCCAATTTCTTTAAAATTACACTTTTTTGTGTCCTTTATTTTACAGTCAGCTAGTATCAGAAAAGACCAAAAAAGAATGTAAATAAGTGCTCTCTATAAAGGAATTAACTTACTAATACAAGCAGTCTTAGTTTGTATGACCAAGTTTTTTATAACTCATCTTTTGATTTGAAATAAAATATCATCACTCCATTACACATTCAATAGAGACAGCTGAAAAGTACAATTTCTCTGCAGGGCCTGCAATGAAGGATTTGCAGAATCCTGCAGGGAATCAAGGAACTCTTCATTACAGTTCATGGATTTGTAGGATTACTCTGCACTTTTCTGCTTTCTTCATTGAGAGCGGTCCCAAAATGTATCCTTGACTGTCCTGCAGGTAACTTCTTTCCCACTGGAAAAGTTACTGTGTACAAATAGTTTAATTAAAATGACCTGGCAGTTGTGGAGGCTGGCCTTTCTGCTCTTTTCTGTTCTGAAGTGGAAGGTAGGCTCAACTGGGAAGCACTTTTCTCTGAACTATCGAGAAGAAATAGTCACCAATCCTAATCATGTGGCGCTCAGGGCCCTTCTCTGCACGGCTGGGTTTCAGGAGCCTTATATTATGTTTTAATATGCGTTGTGACACAATTTGTATCTGTGTAGTTATTTTCTCATCTTTTTCTTTAGTAGAAGGAAATACCTTCCTGTACATTTTTTATAAATAATTGCCTTCAAATATATGCTAACATCTTAATTCGCTGTAGTTGGGACAAACATAATCCCTACTGTCTAATGGAGGCATGGGTATATATGTAAGTTATTCTTGATTTTAGAATGCAATTTTTAAAAAGTCACTTTTAAAACCATGCATGTGAAATGCATTTTTATACTAACACTTGAATCAAATATGTTTGTTGCTTAGAGTAGGAGCTAAGAATGCCAACGGTGCATGTATGATTTGTGTTTATTTAATGTTAAGGCTGAACAGTATGAGAGAAGGAAAACTTGTCTCATAAATGCTATAGAGCCTCCTCTTCCCCTCACCCTGTCTATTCCCTTATTTCCTTTTCCCCAGGTCCTGACTTTGTATTTTGTTAAAACTTTTGAGCTCGTAGTTGTCCTCCACAGTGCTGCCAGATACATCTTCTTAAAATGCCAGTCTGTCCCACGAATATTCTGAGTGAGCTGAGGGACTTGCTGACCATTGCAGGGAGAAGAGGGAAAGCCTCTGTCACCTGTAGATCATACCTGTGGGGAGTACTTCCCTTTACAACCTGTCCAGTAGTGGAGCCCTGAACATTGTCTTTTAATGCGCTTCCTTAAACCTTCAGTCTGGCTCAGCACATTCTGGTTTCTGCCTTCCTCTTACATGCCAGCGTCACCTCTTTCTGCATCTCCACACCCCCTCCTGAGCCATAATATATTGGATGTGGTGTCTGGGAAGAAGTGCGTGCTCTTGCACTTTCCTCTTTAGCGTTAGGTGTGCCTGTTGCCTTCAGTCAGCCCCATACCCTTAACTTGTCCTGGGAGAAGCCAGCAAATTGCTGACTTGACCGAACCTAGTCAGATGTCCCTCCCTTGTACTTCCTCTCTATAGCTCCTGAGAACACAGGGACAGATTAGAGTTCACTTCTGTGTCACCAGTTCCTTTCACATAGTCCAACACCTAGAAGGCACTCAACCTTTTTACTTTTATTTATTTTTTCATTCTGGGCATCAAACCCAGGCCCTGGCATGGGTTAGGCAAGTGCTCTGCCAAAGAGCTGAGCTCTGTCAGCTATTTTTTTTTTTTTTTTTTAATATTTATTTTTTAGTTCTCGGCGGACACAGCATCTTTGTTTGTATGTGGTGCTGAGGATCGAACCCGGGCCGCACGCATGCCAGGCGAGCGCGCTACCACTTGAGCCACATCCCCAGCCCAGTCAGCTATTTTTTGAATGAGCGATTGAACAAGCAGGCTGATGATCCACGAGGTGTGTTTCTCTCCTGATGTTAAAGCCATTTTAAAATAGGGATGCTTTGAAGTTATTATTTGGCCATAGAAAGCTAGTGGGGAAAGAAAGAGAATAAGTGTGAACTTTTCTTCCCATAGAAGTGTTCATTTGCTTTCTTCCATGAGAACATAGTTCCTCAGAGATTTTTATAGGGTATGGTCTGAAAGTGACAGACACTTTCCCCCTCTCAGGACATCCCTGCACTAGCTAACATTACCCTCATGATTTAAGGGATGATCTGTCCAGCTTAGAAGATTCACAGGGTAAGGCTGAGACAGGAGGATTGTAGGTTCAAAGCCAACCTCAGCAATGGCAAGGCACTAAGTAACTCAGTAAGACCCTGTCTCTAAATAAAAATATAAAAAATGCTGGGGATGTGGCTCAGTGGTTGAGTACCCCCGATTCAATGCATAGTACCCCCCCCCCAAAAAAAAAAAGATTCACAGAATGGTAAGAAGTTGAAAAAATAATGGGATCTGCACGCAGAGATGGGAAATTAGAAAGCTGTAGAACTTTGCCTTTCTTACATTGTTTGTTTTTCCAACTAATGATAACAGTAGAAAATATTGCCTTTTCAAATGCTAAGTTGTCTGAAGATTTATTGTCTACCTCTGTTAGTGGGAGGAAATTATTTCCATTTTATAGGCTTCCTATACACTGCAGTCAACCATTATATTTATTTACATAGTGTGAAAATGTTCAAAGACTATTTAATTATCTAGGGATCGATGGAGAATTGAATGAAGAATTGATAATGCAAGATTGCATTAAAGCATTTTTTGGTAAACTGCATTTTAGGGCATGATATTCATTGCAGTTGTAATTTCATTTTGAAATACGTCCTTTGTGTTAAAGATTTTCAACAACACCATACATAATGTTTAGGAGAAAGTATGGATGTAGATTCCTTTTTCTTCTGATTAGTAACTAATATGTTTTGTTCTTTTTCTAATGATTTTTTTTGTGTGTGTGGGATCCCCAAACTACACTAACTTTGTTAAAATATTATTAGCATTTGGAGTATTCATCATACTGTACTTTGTGTTCTGAAGAATCACTATTTGGATACAAAATTTTCTTTCCATTTGGGAAGGTCTTACTAGATTTTTCAATGGGTTTTTACTTTTGTTTTGCTTTTTTGAGAAAATGTGAATAAATTCAATATTTTTGTTTCAACAAAAATCTAATTAGTCATGATTTTATCCTTCAAAACTTCTCTGTTACATTTAGTAACAGTTACTGATTTTTCTCTATTTGCTCTTCATACTTTTTCTAACATTTTGGAATTAATTTATGAAATCTTCACAAATCATTGATATGTCAACCTTCCAATGAAACATGCCATGCCCTCTTTACATATTTATATGGCATTTAAAATTGTTGGATACATGTTATTCCTTGGAACAAAAGTTCTTTTTTTAAGGGACATGTAATGCCACAGTCTTATAAAACCACATTATAAATACTAAAGTCATAATAAGGACAAAACCCACAATCCTTCAGTTTGTAGAGAGAGGGGAGTGTTTGTGTTGTTGGTGTGTGTATGTGTATATATGTAGTTTTACTTGGGTTGTTCTTGCAGGTATAGACTTCAGACTGTTAAGTCCTTAGCAGGAGTGAGCCTGATGTTACGGTTACTGTGGGCCAGTTTGAGATGGGATGACATGGCAGCCAAGGCACCTCCGGGAGGAGGGACTACACGGACAGGTAAAGGGGTTTACTTAAGTTAAAAAGATAAAATCACTTGACCATTCACTGAATTTTAAGCATCTCTGTTATTTATAAAAATACAGATTTTATGGCACCTGTCATAAAATCCCAGGGGCCAGAAGGAAAGGTCATATTATAAGGTGAGTCATCATAGGTGAACCATTCTAATTTCAAAATGATATTTATTATTGTAGAGTATAAGTCATTTAAACTGAAACTTCTGGAACCCTGTGCTTGTTGGTTTGGTTCTAGTGTTTTTATTATGCTGACAGAGCATTACCACCCATCATTAAGCTATACCCAAAAGTATATAGAAATTCTCCATGTAGATGAATCTTAGTATTACTGCAGTCTAGGAGTGATGCTGTAGTCAGTAATTAATCAAATGTTTCTGAAAGTTTATTCCATAGGTGTCTCTTTTTAAAAGCACCATATGTACCTTTTTGGTCTCTTGAGTTTTCTGGGTGGTTATTAATACTGTATGAATTAAATCACCATAGAAACATCTGAAACGGAAATCACAACAACAGAAATAATTAAGAGGCGAGATGTTGGTCCTTATGGTATTCGTTCTGAGTATTGTATCAGGAAAATCATTTGCCCCATTGGAGTTCCAGAAGCACCAAAAGGTAAGGAATAGAAGAACTTCCATCCATTTGTTACTGACCAGTTAACCATATCTTTTATGAAATTTGATAGTAGTTATTTCCTTAACTATTCAGCTTTCAAAAAAGCTCCCACTCCACCCCAAGACACACATCAGAATTACATTAGGCACATATTTATGTCTACAGGTATTGTGCAGGCACAGGTAAGGTTCAAACCGCCATAATAATACCTCTAATCATGAAGATAAGGGATGTGGCTTTATGTCAGACCATTAGCTCCAGGAAGGGAGCTGCCATTCTGTCTGGGTCATCTGGGTCCTGGCATCTTGAACAGAGTCTGATGTAAAGGTTTATGGGCTCAGAGGTTAGTTATTGCAAAATATTCCAGTGTGCAGTATAGAAATAATTTAAAAGGCTATTTACTCAAAATTCATTCAGACTTCCATAAGAGATACTGTGTGGAAAATGAATAGGAGATCTGGCCCCTATTCTCAAGGAAGCAAAGAAAAAAAATCATGTGTCAACATTATGTGCTAATGTGCTGCAAATAAGAAAGATTAATGGATGGTCCAGATTATAGATGTATAAGTAGAGAAAAGTCAGTAATTCTATATGAACAAGAAATATATTTAGGAAAAATCTGTTAAGAAATTTATGTAAAGAAAATATCTTTAGGTTGAAACTTATTTTATAAAAATTAATTCTACTCTTGTGCATACATTTTTGAACATTGATTAAATTAAATTGAAGAGTTTAGCTTGGTCACCAAAATGACAAGAATGCTGTTTTTGAAAGAACACCAACAAAGTGGCACCTGTCCTGGTAGATGATGAAATATTACCATAATTAAAACAGCATTGTCCCAGCACAGAAACAGATAGAGCTGCAGATAAGAGGAGACGTTCCTGACAGGTCCTCCGTCGCCTAGACCCCATCCTCCAGTGCAGTCCCCTTTTCTTTGTCCTATATCACTTTGTATAGTCTAGGACCTCCTGCTGTTTCAGTTTCTTTCTGTTGCTCCCCTGTGATTGATTATACTGCTTCTCTGGCTCTGAACATGTGAAAAGGTTCAGTGTTGCCCTTCCTGTTTTATGTATGTTTTAGTTGTAGACGTGCACAACACCTTTATTTCATTTGTTTGTCTTTATGTGCTTCTGAGGATCAAACCCAATTTCTCACACACGCGAGACAAGCACTCTACCACTGAGCCATAACCTCAGCCCCCTTCTCCGTTTTATTGTTTAAAATGTTATCATTAGAAGCTCTGATTTGATTTTGGTACTGGGGTTGAGCCTGGGGTGCTTTACAACTGAACTGCATTCCTAGTCTTAATTTTTTATTTTGAGGCAGTGTCTCACCTAAGTTGCTGAGGCTGGCTTTGAATTCGTGTTCTTTGCTGAGCTTATAGGCCTGCACCACCATGTCCTGGTGTATCTTTTTTTTTTTTTTTTTAGTTGTAGCTAGACACAATACCTTTTTTTTTAAATTTATTTTTTCAGTGGTCCTGAGATTGAACCCAGTGCCTCACACATGCTAGGCAAGCGCTCTACCACTGAGCCACAACCCCAGCCCTGGTTTATCTATTCTTAATAGATTCAGATTTCTCCTTTATGTTGGGTAAATATAGTGAATCCCCCTTCTCAGTTCTGTGATGCAGACCCACAGACATACATATTGCCATTGTTGTCTATGGCCAGGGAACCAACCCCAAGTGTGAGAGGAACATACTAGGTTTTTGAAGGAAGTTGTATTCATATTGGTGTTTGAAAGATAATTTGGTTTTAGTGAGATGTGGGGAGGGGACTCAGAATGGAATTCCAAGCATAGGGAAAAGGTCTGGTAGAAGAAGATTGGATTGCCTACTTTTGGGGTGGTGGGAGGGAATTTAATCCAGGGGCAATTTACCACTGAGCTACGTCTTCCACCCCCAGCCCCAACCCCTTCCCCTTTTTATTTTGAGACAGTTTTAAGTTGCTTAGGGCCTTGCTAAGTTGCTAAGGCTTGCCTTGAACTTGTGATCCTTCTGTCTCAGCTTCCTCAGCCACCGGAATTATAGGTATGCGCCACCTGCCTGTTGTACCACCTACTTTTGAAGTGAAATTTGATTGGGGCCCAGCCATACTTAGTTATGCATTGGCTTTGGCTCCTATCATGATACAAAGGCAAAGTCGAGTAATTGCAACAGAAACCATCTGGTCCTGCATAGTCTTAAGTATTTATACCATCTGGCCCTTTAAGAAGAAAAATGTTTGCCAACCACTGCTTTTCATGATATGAGAGGTTATGCCAGAAGTACTCTAATTTTAGAAGCTGAAAATATTCTGATTTCTTTTCCACAGAAACACCTACCCCTCAGCGGAAAGGCCTTCGATCAAGTGCATTGCGACCAAAGAGACCAGAAACACCCAAACAAACTGGCCCTGTTATTATTGAAACCTGGGTTGCAGAAGAAGAGTTGGAACTATGGGAAATCAGGGCATTTGCTGAGAGGTAAAAGAAATGGTTACCACTTCCACAGATATTTGAGGGTTTTGTTACTTCAGAATTAAAGAACCACGATTTTAATAGCTTATTTAATATATTCCCATTAATTTTATTTTACCTTTTGATTTCAAGTGGTGTGAATAGTTTATTAAGGTCCTGTTTCTAATTTTTAATGTGTTATTCATTGTTAGTTTCTGTTTGTTTTAAATGATTGATTTATTTATTTTTGGTGGGGATGGAAAACACTTATTTTAAAATAGAAAAAATTCCATGCTTTTGTATAAAACGAAGGTCCACCAGATTACATAAACATTAGATGCTAGATGTCTAATACCATAGATTCTGTTAAATTTCTCCCCTTTTTTTCGCCCCCTGCAGAGTGGAGAAAGAAAAGGCACAAGCAGTCGAGCAGCAGGCTAAGGTTAGTACGCAGAAGGTGGAGGCTCCCCTAAGACAGCAGCGATTGGCTACCCAGGAAAATTGCCTCCTGACAGAAATTTACATTTTGCAACAAAGTCATGCACCCCAAAAGCACAGTAACCATATATACGTGTGGACCTCATGTATATTTCATTATGTGGTAATAACTCTGTGGGGTTGGGAATATAGCTCAGCAGTAGAGTGCTTGCCTCACATGCACAATAGGAGGTTGAGCCCCCAACACTGCAAAAAATAAGAACTTTGTGATAACACCAAGCTATTGTTTTGCAAATAGTGTATGTATTTGGAGAGCATTGAAATAAATTTCTTTTATTATCTTTATAATTCCATGAATATTTTCAGAAATAATTTTTCCTGGAAAATTTCTATAGTCCATGAAAAAGCAAATTGTAATAAGACTATATATATAAGGGTTTATCAATCATAAAGCTATACTAATAGTTTCTTAGCATTTCCATACTGTAGTAAATGTAACGTAGACACCTAAATATTTGAGACCCTAAGAAAATATGTATTTCTATTGAGAAGATACTTTAAAATTTTAGCCAAATTGAATATATAAGCTTTTGGAACATAAAGTAGATCTGTGTATATCTATAGTATTACTAACGTAGTTATACATAACTATTTAAAATTAGTTATTATATAAATCAGTGTTTTCCGGGCTGGGGATGTGGCTCAAGCCTGGTTTGCGTGCGGCCCGGGTTCGATCCTCAGCACCACATACAAACAAAGATGTTGTGCCCGCCGATAACTAAAAAAAAATAAATAAATGTTAAAATTCAAAAAATTAAATAAATAAATCAGTGTTTCAAATTTCTGTTTTCTCACTTTTTTTAATATTTATTTTTTTAGTTATAGATGGACATAGTACCTTTATTTTATTTATTTATTTTTATATAGTGCTGAGAGTCAAACCCAGGGCCTTGCACGTACTAGGTGATTGCTCTANTCACATATGCGAGGCAAATGCTCTGTCACTGAGCCATAACCCAGCCCTGTTTTCTCACTTTCTATAAAACTTTTTTTTTCAAATTCTTACATATCTTTCAATTTACTGTATATTCTTATCTTCACCTAAAATTTGAAAAAAAAATAGCACATTTGGTTTCTGTAGATGTTATCTTTCACAGGAAGTTTATCCAAAAATCAGTTGTCTATTCACATAGGAACTGCCTAGTTGTTTTATGGATTTATTTTGTTATCTCTGCAGTGTAACACTTTGTTACATTTGTAAATTTTAGTAAAGTGCATATTTTCAAATAGCCAATACTTCCAGTTTTGAAGGCCATAACCTCCAGTAAATAACTATTAAATATTCACTTTCTTTGCCTTCTTTTTTTTCTTATACCGACTGGTTCAGACAGACAAAACTTCCTCAGTATCCAAAATTAAACTTTTGTTCTAAGGAATGAAAAACTATGCAAAGTATCTCACGTTATATTCAGGTGTATAGAGTGTGTACAAAATAGATTCGGGAGTGGATGTGATGTCATAGGTGAGCAATTTGCAATAGCAGGATATAGTGCGTCATTGAAATTTGATCTTGCCTGACACCCCAGCTCCATCACGAACTAGCTCTGTGGCCTTGGACTAATTACACAACCTCTCTGCGTCTCAGTTTCCTTATCTTTAAAGTCACAATATGAGCAACCTTATTGGTTGATAGGAGCATTAAATAAGTTAATGAAGGTAAAACATCTGTCATAAATTGGCAGTAAATTCCATCCCTTGTTTTTACATGTGTACACTTACGCTATTGGAAAATGTCAGCAATCTGTAATACAGTTTATCTTCAATCCTGTTTTTTTAAAGACCAGATTATAATATTGTTTATAGTATAAAATATTTTTATGTGAAGTTGTTTAAACTGAATAGTACAAGAAGTTTAGAAAATATTGTTTTATAGTGTTCAGCTTGCTGAATTACAGGTTTGTCAATGGAATAATAATCTTAAATATAACATGCTCTGTATGATTGGATAAATTAATGTACCATAGTAAAACCGAAACCTTTTGCAGTTCCCATCATTTGTTCTTTGCTCCAAATTTCACTGCTAAGTATCAAGGTATTCCTTTCTCCAATAAAATTAATCATATCGCCTTTATTTTTATTCTAAAAATTTGGATATTTGTGCAGGCCAGAAAAATTGGAAGATGTGTTATTTTCTGTTACGAACTCCTTAGTACTTGAAATATATGTGATGTAGAGACATGAAAATACTGTCTTCCAGAAATTAAATTCAAGGCTAAATTTACATGGGCATATTTTCAGAAATAAAATATCTTAGAAATTTAGTGCAGTTTCTTAGCGTAAGATACATTGTGGCTGAACTTCTTGCAGAGTGGAATTTTTATTTAGAACGATTTTGGTTCATGTTTTCTCTTCCTGACTCTTAGAAACGATTGGAGCAGCAGAAGCCTACAGTCATTGCAGCTTCTACTACTTCCCCAACAAATAGTACTACCAGCACCATCTCTCCTGCTCAGAAAGTGATGGTGGCCCCCATAAGTGGCTCAGTTACCACTGGAACCAAAATGGTATTAACTACTAAAGTTGGATCTCCAGCTACAGTTACATTCCAGCAAAATAAGAATTTCCATCAAACCTTTGCTACATGGGTTAAGCAAGGCCAGTCAAATTCAGGTACGCAGCTACAGTGAAATGAAACTTTGCTTTCATTCAGGAAAAAGCATTTTCAGTCCTTTGCCTACTAAAATGAAACATTTCTTTAGAAAATTGTTTTCTTCTTTGGCTGGTTAAAAAAACAAGCTGTAACAGTGGGTTTGTTACAGATAATATTACATTAGCAAAATTCCTCTCTTACATTATTTCACTTGCAACATCTACATTGTTCACCTTGAGAGGAATGTTTTATTAAAAATACAAGATGAGCCACATTTCATGCATTGGTACCCTTCCTAGAAGTCACTACGTTGCTGGTTATTTTAAATCTAAAGCTTATTAAATGTCTTATACCCCATTAGCCACCAGCACAGCTGCCACATCTGCTACAACCATTGCCAGCACAGGTCAGACGTTCCAAATTACAGGCAATCCAGTCACTATGGCAGGAAAAGTAATTACCAAACTGCCACTTCCTGCAAACAGCAAGATTGTCGCTGTAAATGTGCCAGCAACACAAGGAGGTAAGGGAAATGTGAAGAGTTTTAATTCACATTTGCCAGATCATACTGTTGCCATTATTTTTTCATTTCCTTTTCACTGATTTCAGTCCTCAGATCTCACATTTTATGTAGCCCACTATAAAACCCTGCCACACATAGTTTCTCCTCAGAAACAACCAGCACTTAATGCTTTTCTGTAAAGGGGAAGTCCTTAATAACTTCTTCATCTTTTTTTAAGGTGTTGTTCAAGTACAGCAGAAAGTACTGGGTATCATTCCATCAAGTACAGGTACAAGTCAGCAAACCTTTACTTCATTCCAGCCCAGGACAGCAACAGTCACAATTAGGCCTAATACCTCAGGCTCTGGAGGAACCACCAGCACGTCACAAGTAAGAGTTCTTCCTGGGATGGTTCTCTTTGGAAGCATCAGGTGTTTCAGGTTAAAGGGTGTAGAGTGGCCTCTTCCCACATGAGTCTAGCTGATTTTTCTTTGTCTTTCATCTGTCACAAAGTACTTTTTGTAAAAATTCCATTTATGGAATTTAAGTAAAGCTGATACTTGAAGTGTTACTATTTAATATTTGTTAGTAGCGCATTAGTATAGTTGATAAAAATAGGAATTACTTCTAGGATTTTATAAAGAAAACTGCATAAATCAGCAGTTAGCAACTGGACCTCCCCTCCTCTCGTCAAAAAAATGTGCCGTGCAGCCTAGCTAAGAGCTAGGAAGAAAGGTAGTCAGATAGTCCGTGGCACTCTAAGTACTCTGTTATCAGCTGTTATGTAAAACATATAGGAAACGTTATTTCTAGTAGTAAAGCAAAGGTTTGAAGTTTTGCAGACATGAAAATGTTCTGTCTATAAGTAAAACTGGAATCTAATCTCCCTTAGTTTCTCATCTTACTCTTATATTGTCTGGGTTGTAGCTATAGATTGGAGCTTAGATAAATAGGACTCGGCGTTTTCCTGTGAGAAGTAGTTACAGAGCAGAGTCTTGCTGGTTCTTTTCCTCCTTTCAGTCTGCTGATTGTTCTTGGTATCAGTGGCAAGGGATTTCATGTTATCTTATTTGGATTAAATTGAATTTTCTCTCCTTAAAATTTTGTCTTTGTTCCATTGCTTAATGTAATGAAAATGCAGTGTCCCAAGAGCCTCTGTTCATTTCTGTAGGCATGTTTATCAATATAGAGTGTTTAAAGATCTTATGTTCTAAGTCCATCCTGCTTTAGTAACTTAAAAACATTTTTAATTAATTGCCCTTTGTGTCATTTATAGGTAATCACAGGGCCTCAGATCCGCCCTGGTATGACGGTGATTAGAACACCACTCCAACAGTCAACACTAGGAAAGGCAATTATTCGAACACCTGTGATGGTACAGCCAGGTATTCATCCATCTGGTATTATCATTTTACATCTAAGCAGGCAGTCCAGGAAGTCTGTAATACTCTTCATTGGGCACTCTGCATATTAGAAAATACCAACTTGAATTAATACTTCAGAGCATACTAAATTTCAAATCCATTTATCATGGGTATTATTTCAGTCTTGGCCTTGCCGTTAAGGAAAAAGTGGGCTTTGTCAAGCAATAAAAATGTTACAGAAACTTTTTTTGAGAGAGAGAGAGAGAATTTTTTAATATTTATTTTTTAGTTTTTGGCGGACACAACATCTTTGTATGTGATACTGAGGATCAAACCCGGGCCGCACGCATGCCAGGCGAGCGCGCTACCGCTTGAGCCTCATCCCCAGCCCTTAAAGAAACTTTAACGAATGTAATTGTGTAGGTTAAATATCATTGAAGTAAAAAAAAAAAACGCACTAAAGTTTGTATGGCAAAAGACAATCTAGAAAATAGCTAAGAAACATAAAACAGCATAAATCCAAATTATAAAGGTAGTGCTAGACCTTCATTTATCACAGTTAATGTCAATGGCTTAAAACTACCATATTAAAAGTTGAAGTCTGAGGCTGGGGCTGTAGCTCACTGGTAAAGAGCTTGCCTTGCATGTGTGAGGTACTGGGTTCGATCCTCAGCATCACATAAAAATAAATAAAGATACTGTGTGTTAGTCTATAACTAAATAGGGGGCTGGGGCAGGGGTTTAGCGATGGAGCGCTCACCTAGCACATGCGAGGCCCTGGGTTCAATCCTCAGCACCACATAAAAATAAATAAATAAAGGTATTGTCTCTAACTACAACTAAAAAATAGTTTTTAAAAATCTATAATTAAATAAATATTTTTTTTAAAAAAAGTTGAAGTCTATAAAGATGGAGTAAAAAACAACTAAAACACACACCTAAACATTTATGAGAAATACTACCTAAAATCAAATTTCCAGAAAAGCTACAAAATAAAAAGATTTGCAAAGACATATAAAGACCACGGAAAGAAAGAAGGAATGAACAAGGAGAGCCCTACATAATATTCGGTGTTTACAAAGAGAACAACAACAACACCAATTAAGACAAAAGAATTTATGTTGGCTTAAAGATAAAAATTGCAACAAAGTGTAACCTGAGTCCTTATGAATAAAGAAGGATATATATCAAAACTACTCAAAATCAAGGAGGCACCAGCAAGAGACCACAAATGTGCACCCGCCTTTGTACTTTCAGGAATGTACAAAGCATTCCTAAATATTTATTGGCTACTTGGTAGAAAAAAAATTTTTAAGTTACAAATAAATCCCCAAAAGTAAAATGTGTATAGACCATGTTCTTGGTAATAAAGCTAGAAGTTAATAATAAGATCTACTAACCTTTATTTGTTTAGAATATTTTCAAAACCTGTAAGTAACTTTTGTTTCTAAACAATGTGTTTCTAAACAAATTTTCTGAACAAGTTGTAGAAATAACGATTATGTAATTATAACTTATCAAAAGCAACTTTAAGCCTTGATGCCAAAGCTGAACTCAGAGACATATTTAATTTATTCATTAAGTGTTTGAGCACCTACTCTAGGCAGTTGAAATTCATCTTAAGTCTTTTTTTTTTTTAATTTTAGTTGTAGATGGACACAGCACATCTATGTTTTTTATTTATTCATTTTTATGTGGTGCTGAAGATTGAACCCAGTGCCTCACTCGTGCTAGGTGAGTGCTCTACCACTGAGCCTCCACCCCAGCACCACCACTACCACACACCCCCACACCCCCACACCCCCCCCTTAAGTCTTAACCCGAAGTTAAGAAAATGTACTAAGCAAGTATTAAAAGAGAACAAAAGGGAGGAAATAAAAGCACAAGTACCAACAATTAAGAAACAAAAACGGAAAAAAAAATTTAAATCAGACAGATCTGTTGGAAGTCTTGATAAATGGAAGGAAAATGCCAGTTCACAGAATTTGGAAGTTTGAGAAGGTGTAATGAAAGTAAACTTTTTTAAATCAAAAGGGAATTCTGAATAGGCATCTTTATGTTAAGACTTCTGGAATTCTCAGTCTCCAAACTTAGGAACCATATCTATTTGAATAATATGGTATAATTAAATATTGTGCTTATTAAATAAAAATCTTTTGTCCAAGGAAGAAATTTGGAAAATTGCTACATTTTACCTACAAAAAGGAATTCTAGACAACACGGTTTCATGAGAAAAAATTCTTTTAAATGGTTGGGAAATAATTTTCTTATTATAAAACATAACAGGGCATAGAAGAAAAGATTCACAAAATATTTTATATTTGTTTTGCAGATTTAGCACAATTCTAATGTTAAACAGATCAGAGTTTTTTTATTTTTGTTTTTTAAATAAAAAGCAATCTTCTGCCAAGCATAATGTTGTATCCCTGTAATCCCAGCTACTTCAAAGCCCAGCCTGGGAGTTTTAGCAAGACACTGTCTCAAAATAAGAAGTAAAATATAGCTTAGTAGTAGAGGGTGTGCCTGGCATGGGCCACCTTCTCTTCCCCAGCATCCCCCGACTCTGCCCCCCAAAACACCATCTTCTACACTTAAGCAGCATTTACCCTAGAAAAGAAAGGATAATTTGTTATTTCAGTTAATGCTTCAGGGATAGTTGATGAAATTCAATGCTATTCTGATATAAAACATAGCTATCAGGCAGGTAACTAAAAGAAAAAAATTAAGAAGAAAATAAAATTGATATTAAAGGGTAAAATTCTTAGGAAACTGAAAATTTTGGTAAATTTCCAGATGAACTGTTTCTCCTTGATGTCGTCTGTAGATGCAGTCATGTTTGTCTGACACACACATGTGAATCTAGAGCTTCCAAACAGCCCATACCTGGGGTTTTACCATTTTTCTTCCTTTACATCTTAAATGCCCAGTGAGGGTGGAGTTTGACGAACTGCCCAACCTTGCTCTCCAGCTGTGCAGTGCTCATTTAATGTCCTTAACAAAGTTTGCCTTGACATAATTGTTTCTTTTTTTAGTTGTAGATGGACACAGTACCTTTATTTTATTTATTTATTTTTATCTGGTGCTGAGGATCGAACCCAGTGCCTCACACGTGCTAGCAATCGCTCTACCACTGAGCTACAACCCCAGCCCCATAATTGGTTCTTAGTAGTAGTGACAATAATAACAACTCTTATGTACTGATTACTTCTGTGCCAGAATATATCTTCTTCATTCATAAATTCTCATTTAATCTTTATATAAAATAGGTACTGATATTATCCCCATTTTGTACACAAAGAAACAAGCTCAGGAGAATGTTGAATAATTTCTCAAATTATTAAGCTGGATGGGACTTAGTTTGGATTTTTCTGATTTCTAAGTCCATATATTAATTTATTCATTCAACAAATATTTAGTACTACTTATGTGTCAGACACCATTCCAGACCCAGACGAACTAATTAGCTAAAATTACTGTCCTCATGAAATTGAAAATATAAAGTAGATAATAACCAGATAAATTATATTACATAATGTTATATATATGTTTAAAATATTATTGTATATAATAATAAACAAAGTTTTACAAACAATAAAATGATCAGTACCTTGGAAAATGAAAAGGGGGATGATAGGAATTTTGAAGAGCTGGGGTTGGGTGTGATTTTTAGGGAGGGTTGAATTTTAGAAAAGACAGCCAGAGAAAGGTAAAAATTAGAATTCATTGAGAAGGTGAAATTCTAATAAAGACCTGAAGAAGTAAGAGAGCTGAGAACATGTCTCAGGAAAGAGTTTCATGCAGAAGGAACAGCAAATGTGAAGGCCTTGGAGTGGAAGTGGGCCTGATTCATTCAGGGAAGGCAAGTGATGAGGCCTAGAGAGGACAGACGCTGGGCGAGGCTGAGAAGGAATTAAGTTCCATTACACTGGAACTTAACCATCCGTCTTCCCACCACCACACCAGCCTTTCTTAAAATGGGATTCACAGTCTCCCAAGTTCTAATTACAATTATTCAATTTTGAATACATATTGGATTATTAATGAGCTTCATAGAATTCATCAGTACCAATCCTTTTATCTGTGTTTATGATGACAATTTATTAGTTCCAGGTAATTACCTTAAGTGATAACTTTTCATGTATTGTTCCTTAAGCAGCAGTGCACAAGGACATAGTGTTGAGGTCCAAAAGCTCTCAGATTTAAAGCACTTGACCACTGTGTCTTTTGATTCTTCTGGAATACATAGATGAGAACAACTAAGAAAAGTCTAGAAGGAATAATAAAAGAAAACTTGAATTGCCAGTTGTTAAAACATAAGTTCACCAGAATTGGTGGCATGATACTAAAGGAAACTACACAGTGAGGTATAATTTAAAAGTTGTTGTGTATGAACATTTGCTGTATGACAAAAGTGTCATTTTTGAGTCAGTGGATTATGCCAGAATAATTGACTTATACTTTGGGTGTGGGAAATAGACTTCTGTCTCACAACATAACACCGTGACCAAGAACACGTTGAATATGTGTCTAGTGAGAGAGACTGCATGATGGAGGAAAACTTCAAGAGTAATAATTAAAGAAAAAAAATAAATAGCAAAACACCTAAATTAAAAAGCCTAGTCTACTTGACTACATTAAAATTTTTTATAGGTTTAGAAATAAATAAAATTGAAGGCAAAGTGGGAAAAATATATTATTTTAAAATGTATATTTAAATAAGTGGGAAAAGTAGAGAAATGGACAGAGTAATGAGAAGAAGAGTTCACAAATGAAGCATAATGACCTGAAACAGTTTAAAATGCTGAATGTCTGTGGTAATGAGGAAATTCAGACACTGTGAGACTTCTGATTGCTAAAGTATTTTAGGGTTTGAAGAGATGAGCACTCAGAGATGGAGTGGGAGTTTAAATTTGCATATACTTTCTTTTTTAAATTATTTCTTACATATGTGACAATAGTGGAGTGCATTACATTCATAATTTTTTTGCATTACAGTTCTTAATACACCTTTATACCACATTTTATCAAATTGCATATGCTTTCTTAAAACTCAGTGTTATGTTCCTACTGTGAACCCAGTAATATATTGGAGTTTATTCTGAGGAAATCACCAGAAACACACAAAAATTTGTAATGAAGGGTTTTAAACCCCTCCCCCCCCCCTTTTTTTTTTGTACCAGGAATTGAATCCAGGGGCACTTAAGTCACTGAGCCACATCCCCAGCCCTTTTTGTTTTTTATTTTGAGACAGAGTCTCACTGAGTTACTTAGGGCCTTGCTAAGTTGCTGAGCCTGGCTTTGAATTCATGATCCTCCTGCCTCAGCCTCCCCAGCTGCTAAGATTATAGACATGCACCACCACCCCTGGCTTTTTACTCTGTTTTAACAAAGAAAAATGAGAAATATTCTGAAATTCCAAATAGATTCATGTATAGTTTATCCAGTAACACAAAATGTCATTTAGCTATTAAAGTGTGTGTGTGTGTGTATGTGTGTGTATGGCAAAAAGATAGGAAGTAAATATAAAAATTTTTTAAATCTGATGTCATTCACTAGTTAGTAATGAATCTATAAATGTCATTAGCTACCACATAATTACCTTTAACAGCAGGGGGGGGGATTCCAATTGCCCTTTTCTTTTAGTCTCACCAAGTTAAACAAGAAAATTTTAGAAAACTATAGAGCCATTTCAGTTAAAATGCATTCAATGGACATTTATTGAATAATTACAATGAAAGCATTCTTTAAGTACTTTGCCCTAGTTTTGAGGATATAATGGTACTTGCCCTCTTGGTTCTCCAAAAATACCTGTTAGAGCCAAGTGCACACCTGTAATTCCAGTTACTCTGGAAGCAGAGGCAGGAGAATCTCAAAGGTCACACTAGCCCAGGCAACTGAACAAGACCCTGTCTACAAATAAAAAGAAACAAAAAGGTCTGTTGTTGTAGCTCAGTGATAGAATGCCCCAACAGTACTATCAGCAGAAAAGAAAAGAAAAGAAAAAAGTAAGAAGCTTATATTTAGAAATATAAGAAAAGGCAACCTTATAAGTGCCTTATTTTTACATGTTCTCTTTTGTCTTCCCTGTTGTCATTTTGGCTTTTATCAAAAAATATTTTTTTTGCACTCTACTAGAGATAGCAGGAACTATATAATGGTTGCCACCCAAATAGACTCATTGACACCCAAGTGGGTCCTTTGGGTGTGGGACTATGTCTGTGAATGCATCCTTGGGCTGTTGGCATCTCAGTGTCTTTGAAAATTGAAAAGAGTACATTTCTCTGAAGTGCTTGAGTTATTAGAATTCAAAATAAGGCTAAGGGCACATGAGTATTTAGGATATTTTGCTGTTTGTACAGGCACTCCCCAGCAAGTGGTAACTCAGATCATCAGAGGTCAGCCTGTTTCCACTGCCATCTCTGCCCCAAGCCCAGCTTCCTCAACACCTGGACAGAAAGGAGCATCAACTGCAAGTCTACAGTCTCCAACTCCACAGTCCCCTCGCCCCCAACAAGGACAGGTGAAGCTTACCATGGCTCAGCTTACTCAGTTAACTCAGGGCCACGTAAGTAATTTAACTTTATTTTTTTATTTTATTTTTTATTTTTATTTTTTATTAGTTGCTCGAGACAATACAATGATCTTGACATATACATTTGATTCAAATGGGGTATGAATTCTCATTTTTCCACGTGTACAGATTGCAGGATCACATTGGTTATACAGCCACGTATATACATACATTAACTTTAACTTTAGAGGTGGTCTTATTCATTCTTGCTGTAAGTTTAAAAACATGTCCTGGGGCTGGGGATGTGGCTCAAGTGGTAGCGCACTTCCGCCTGGCATGCGTGTGGCCCGGGTTCTATGCTCAGCACCACATACAAACAAAGATGTTGTGTCCGCCGAAAAACTAAAAATAAATATTAAAATTCTCTCTCTCTCTCTCTTCAAAAAAAAAAAAAAAAAAAAGGGCAGGAATGTGAAAGAACAACAACAAAAAAAAAAAACACGTCCTGATTTTTTGATAGGTTTTAAAATGTACTTATTTTAAGAAGGCTGCTTTCTGGAGTCCAAGAAGATTACTTAACCAGGTGCCATGGTGCACACCTGTAATCACAGCTTCTTGGGAGGGTAAGGCAGGAAGATCACAAGTTCAAAGCCAGACCTTAGCAATTTAGCCAGAACCTACCTCTAAATTTACAAAAAAAAAATAAAATAAAATAAAGGATGGGCATGTTACTCAGTTTTAGAGCACTATTGGGTTTAGTCCCCAGTTCTGTAACAAGAAAAAAAAAAAAAACAAGTGTACTTCTTATAGTGCAAGATATAGAGTAAATCCCACTCTGGAGTCCCAACTACCAAAGGTTTATTAGTTAGCCAGTTTCCATGGGAAAACCAAATTTTGACTACATTAAACTGGTTCCTTCGAAAATGCAATATTGTCTTCCAATATTGTCATCCATTATTGATTAATAGATTGAATGCAGTTCCATCAAAATCCCAAGACGTGTTTTTGTTGTTGTTGTTGTTTTTTGTTTATTTTTTTAAAGAACTGCACTAGCAGATTTTTAAGACTTAAATGAAAGTACAAAGGATCAAAAATAACTAAGGTACTGTTGAAGAATGGGAGGGTTTGTCCTGTGTGATAACCTTATATACATATTAACTATCACCCTTCACCAGTTCATAAAGTGAGTTACTAAGGCAGGAATAGACAGACTAACAGAGCAGTAGAATGCAGAATGTGAACTCCACTTATGTGGACACTTGTTATATGACAGGTGACACCACATAAAAGTAAACAAATAAAGTAGAGGTATTGTGTTCATGTATAACTAAAAATATATATATATTTTAAAATATGGGTAGTGGAGCTGGGGTTATGGCTCAGCAGTAGAGCGCTTGCTTCACACGTGCAAGGCCCTGGGTTCGATCCTCAGCACCACATAAAATTAAATAAAATAAAGTTATTGTGTACAACTACAAATATATATATATATATATATATATATATTTTTTTTTTTTTTTTTTTAAATAATGGTAGTGGTTACTTCTAGGGGAAAGGAAGAGAATCAAGATCAAGGCACATTACATGGGGGCTTCATGGGTATTGGCAACAATGACCAGAGTGGTGGTTTTATAGATAATCACTTTATAATTGTTCTTTAAATTATTCTTGGTGTTTTGTGAATTTTTGAGCTTGCACAAAAAGTGTAAATCTCAAGCTGGGCACAGTAGCACATGCCTCTAATCCCAGTGGCTAGGATTGGGAAGCTGAGGCAGGCAGATTAAAAGTTTGAGGCCAGCCTCAGCAACTTAGCAAGGCCCTAAGCAACTTAGCAAGACCTTGTCTCTAAATAAAAAATAAAAGTGCTATGGATGTGGCTCAGTGGTTAAGCACCTCTATGTTCAATCCCCAACACCAAGGGAGAAGGAACATATACTTTTTTCTTTTTCTTGAAAAGCAAGAGTAAATAAGCTTTGAGAGATTCATGAGTATAGTGAGCTCAGTACATAGACTTTGTGGCATCAGTTTTGGCAATTGGGAATTTGTGGGATTATGTTTCACTTTTGCTTTCTAATTCTTTGCCATGTTCCTGGCAGTCAAAGATTACTAGGTTAAGGTTGCTAGGTTCTTGTCCTCATTTTTTTTTTTTTTTTTGTAGTGCTGGTGAGTGAATCCAGGGCCTTGTGCATGCAAGGCAAGCACTGTACCAACCGAGCTATAATCCCCAGCCCCCTTGTCCTCATTTTGATAATTGCTCAGACCTTTGTGACCCTCCTGTATTGGGGTTTGCATTTGATACCTGGAACCCTAAGCTTTTTTTACTTCAGGTCACACACACACACACACACACACACAAAATTTGATGCTCATGGGTTCCTTATTTTAGCTCATCTTTATCTTGGGCAGGGGACTTGACCTTTCTAACCGGACTTTTCCCAAGTCCATTATGAGTATATGAGGCAGTATATATCAATGTACTTTGAAAATGTCAGGTTATTTAAATTCAGAATTTTGTTGAGCCCATACTTATTCACTCCAGTGTCTTATTTTATAGATCAGGAAACTTGGATCTGGAGGATTGATGTTGCTCATAGATAGATATCTGACTGTCCATTTGAAGAGCTTGATCTGGAACTCCAGATTGTTGTTGTTGTTTTCCACCAAACACTCCACATATCCTTATTGTAGCTTATCTAAATTCTTACTGATAGCATTCCTTAGATATTCAAATATATTTTTTTCATTATGGTGAGGGATCTTTACAACATAGAAATGATGTAGTAAAATGCTTTACAGACTGGTGTTTTGAACACTGTTTACCTGCCGTGTGTTTTTTTCCACAGGGTGGCAATCAAGGTTTGACAGTAGTAATTCAAGGACAAGGTCAAACTACTGGACAGTTGCAGTTAATACCTCAAGGGGTGACTATACTCCCAGGTCCAGGACAGCAGCTCATGCAAGCTGCAATGCCAAATGGCACCGTTCAGAGGTTCCTCTTTACCCCATTGGCAACAACAGCCACGGCAGCCAGTACTACCACTACCACGGTGTCCAGTGCGGCAGCAGGTAGACTCTGGGCTTCCTGAGAGGGCCACATGTTATTACCACTTGTTGCTGGGCATCATGAGAACTATGTCGCACTTCCTCCTTGCCGAGCCTCATAGGTGCTGAGGGTTGTCACAGACGAAATCTCAGGGAGGGTACCTACTCCAGCTCAGATTCTGTGATTACAGGGTCCTGTTATTAACTGCCAGCACCCATAAGAGAAAAGAGAGGCTTGATATTACCCTGGCTCAGAAGACCTTGTTCATTTCCAGAGGCTGCATCTTGCTTTGGAAGCCAGTTCTCTGGAGAGTTAGAAAAATATACAGAGGCCAGCCAAGAAGCAGGTCTCCCTCTCCCCAGTTCAGGAGAGTCCTAACCCAGGCATATCTAAGTGGACCTCTTCAAAGATTGTAATCTTTTATCCCAAAATCTAGAATTATCAGCTTTAGGAAATCCCTTTCACATTCTTCTTTAACCACAACCATATGTTCTAGAATAATAGAAATGCTTTGTCTTTCTTTTTCACAGGTTCAGGTGAACAAAAACAGAATAAATCATCACCCCAGACACAGGTGCAACAAGCCAAAACCCTGCCACCAGCTCAGTCATCCAGTGTGAGTCCTGCAGAAGCCCAGCCACAGACTGCTCAGCCTTCAGCGCAGCCCCAGCCCCAGCCCCAGCCCCAGCCCCAGTCCCCAACTCAGCCTGAAGTTCAGACTCAGCCTGAAGTTCAGACCCAAACAACTGTCGCATCCCATGTCCCTTCTGAAGCACAACCCACCCAAGCACAGTCATCCAAACCCCAAGTTGCATCACAGTGCCAGCCTCAAAGTAATGCCCAAGGACAGTCTCCTGTTCGTGTCCAAAGTCCACCACAGACTCGAATACGTCCATCAACTCCATCCCAAGTGTCTCCTGGACAGCAATCCCAGGTTCAGACTACAACCTCACAACCGATTCCAATTCAGCCACATACATCTCTTCAGATTCCTTCCCAAGGCCAGCCACAATCACAACCCCAGGTACAGTCTTCAACTCAAACTCTTTCGTCAGGACAAACGTTAAATCAAGTTACTGTTTCATCCCCATCCCGTCCTCAGCTACAAATACAGCAGCCACAGCCCCAAGTCATTGCTGTGCCTCAGCTGCAACAACAAGTCCAGGTTCTCTCTCAGATCCAGTCACAAGTTGTGGCTCAGATACAGGCTCAGCAAGGTGGTGTTCCCCAGCAAATCAAACTCCAGTTACCTATTCAAATTCAGCAAAGCAGTGCTGTGCAGACTCACCAGATTCAGAATGTGGTTACAGTGCAGGCAGCCAGTGTGCAAGAGCAGTTGCAAAGGGTTCAGCAACTCAGGGATCAGCAGCAAAAGAAGAAGCAGCAACAGATAGAAATTAAGCGTGAACACACCCTCCAAGCTTCTAACCAAAGTGAAATCATTCAGAAACAGGTAAAGTTATTAAGTCAAAGCAGCATGTTCAGTAGCTTGAAATATTGTGCTGTGCAGTAGACTTAGTGTTTGGTTGTGTTAGGTTTCCTAAATGAGACAAAATCATTGATGTTCAAATAGAAGCAGCACTGGGTGGACCAAAGGCAGCAAATGACTGCAATGGTTTGGAACTCTTTTGTTGGCTCTAGAGAGTCAGTGCTTATGAATAACTTCCTATATTTCAGAACTAAGATTGGGGGGGAAGAATTTTGAATTTAAATATCGTTAATACAAAATTTGAAGATTTTAGCCTTAAAGCTACTTCAGGCATTATAGCAATTCATTTGAAGTTATTTGCAGTTGTCATTCCTTAGTATGCATAGAGACTACACAAATTGTAGAGAGATTAACTCATTTGCATTTCTAGCCACACCTTGTAAAAATGTTTTAAATACTGTTCCATAGCTTCAATAAAAAGTGGCACCATGTAAGGACATCTTGCAATAGCATTTTAGTAAAGCAAGGCAATTTAGATGATTGAGAATTATTCCACTACACTGCAGTCGCACATACATCCTCTCCCATTACCGGAGAAAGCTTTGCTTTTCGTCTACAGTGCACTCCATTTCGCATGAGGCAGGAATTTGAGTGTGGATTCCAGGTGTTACCAAGTCACGAAACTCTCTTAACCCTGAACTATCTCATTAAAACTCCTTTCTTTCCAGCCACACAGGATTATTAAAATGATTAAATGAGATCATGTTTGTGATTTTAACATGTAAGGTAATATTCCTATAAAATTAAATTATGTAATTTGTTTATATGCCTATTCTTATCTAGCTTTCAGTACTGTATAATCTATGAATTGAAAGTTTTTCCAATATCTTTCTTTATAATCTTTATATAAGCGGAGATGGGAACACAGTTCTTTAAAATATATGCCTGGGAAATAAGCATAATGTTAAAAACATGGCCTTTGGGGCATGAGAGTTGGGTGAAAATTCTGGCTTTATTATTTATTATTTGATCTCAAGCAAGTTGGTTAATTTCTTTTATGTTTCAGAATTTGTAAATTTACTTATAAAATTACATCTATGGTCAGTGTTGTTGTAAAGAATAAAGTATTGTTAAGTGCCTATCTTAACATGATACCCAACGTGTAGACCTTCTAGTAGCTGCTAATTTTATTTGTATTAATGATATAAAATTCTTACCATTTCTTTGAAAAGCACATGTGCTCTGATTTCTACTGTTGTCATCTGTGTGCTAACTAACCTGTGGTCATTATAAAATGTGCACTTTTGGATTTGTTCTGTTCTAAAGGTGGTGATGAAGCATAATGCTGTAATAGAACATTTAAAACAGAAAAAGACCATGACTCCAGCTGAAAGAGAAGAGAATCAAAGGTAGGGAGAAACACAGGGCCTCCTTCTGTGTTGGTCTCTTCTCTTTAGCCTGTATACACACAAGCGTTCTTATTTTGTATTTGTCTTGATTGAAGTTCATTAACTGAGAACACTTGGCACTAATAGTTGTGCATAATGGGTTTGAGTCACTCTTTGAAGCTTTGCAGTCACAGAAAGTTTGTGTATCACCTGTAGGGACATAGAAGACTCATGTCTTAAACCTTGCAGGTTAAAACGCCCAGCATTACATAGGTTGTATATTTTTCTCTAGAATGATTGTCTGTAACCAGGTGATGAAGTATATTTTGGATAAGATAGATAAAGAAGAAAAACAGGCAGCCAAAAAACGGAAGCGTGAGGAGAGTGTGGAACAGAAACGGAGCAAGCAGAATGCTACCAAGCTCTCTGCTCTGCTCTTCAAACACAAAGAGCAACTCAAAGCCGAAATCCTGAAAAAGAGAGCACTCCTAGACAAAGATCTGCAAATTGAAGTGCAGGTAAGAGGGTGTATGTATCCTTTACCTTTATGTTCAGTATTTAGTGTCTCATGCTATTCTTTTTGCCTTGAATTTCTAATTAAGCCTAAAATTTCCACTTACTTTCTTGAATTTACATTCATGTATTTGGAGTACATCAAGTAAAAAAGGCATACGTATCTTTTGAAACAATAGAGCTTTTCTAAGTGTATTTTTATATCATATTCTCTGACTGGCCACTCTGAGAGATTAATTCACTGATTAAAATATTTTAGATCTCTGTTGAGAATAGCTTTTATAATCTATAACATCATCCTGCCAAAAGTTATTGGGACCCAAGTCCCACAAGAAAGATCTGACAGTACTGCAAAATAATGATAAGTATGAAAAACAAACTGTGACCATTTAAATTAAAAAGATAATTTTCCCCTAACTTGTTAACTAATTCTGAAAGTGTTGCTGATCTACTGTTTTTTGGGGAATTTATTGAAAAATGGAAGAGGGCATTTGAATATTTATGCATACGGACACAGCTATTTCCTCCTTTTTGTTGCACTCTCATGACAGGGGAACAGTCATGCACAGCTTTTTAAAAGACAAGTAGGCGATCTAAAACATCTCATAAAATGTATAGTTTTGGGTGAGAAATACAAGGAAAATATCCACCAGACCAGTGGGCAACATTACATAACTGCGATGTTAGACATCTTCCCTCTAAAGTCAGAAACCAGGCAATGGTGCCAGCAGCCAGCATTATTAGTTAACATCTCTGGAAGTTCTGGCTAATGTGTTAGGTCAAGAGAAAGAAACAAGAGGCAAAGATTGGAAGAAAGTGGACAACGTTTGTTATTATGTGTGACTTGAGTATTACATTGAAACCCCAAGTTTCTTAGTTTTTTTTTTTTTTTTCCTTTTTCATACTGGCAGTTGAACCCAGGGCTCTCAACCACTGAGCCATGCTCACAGCCCCCATCCCCCCCCCCTTTTTTTTTTGAGGAAGAATCTCACTGAATTACCTAGGTTAGTGTTGAACTTAAGATCCTGCTGGGTGCGGTGGCACACACCTATAATCCCAGCAACTCAGTAGCTGAGGCAGGAGGATTGCAAGTTCAGAGCCAGCCTCAGCAACTTAGCAAGGTCCTAAACAACTTAGGGAGACCCTGTCTCAAAGTTTTAAAAAAGGCTTGGAAAAATGCATGTTTCATGTCCCCCATTATAGGTATCAAAGAGAATAGTTCTTGCCATTCAACAAATCCCATGCTTTGTCTTTTTTATTCCTCTGCCTTTCCCCCTGCTTGTGTTTTTCTTTTTTCTTTCTTTCTTTCTTTTTTTTTTTATTTTTTTCCCTTTAGCTATAGGTGGATAACAATTCCTTTATTTTATTTATTTATTTTTATGTGATGCTGAGGATCGAACCCCAGTGCCTCCCACCTGCTAGGCAAGTGCTCTACCACTGAGCTACAACCCCAGCCCCTACTTGTGTTTTTGATAAAATATTTATTGTTTATCTTTGACAGAACTCAAATCTTTATTTAGCTCTTCAAATGTGGTAGACACATGTAATTTTTTTTTTTTTTTTTCCTGATACCAGGGATTCAACTCGGGCTCTCAACCACTGAACCACACCCCCAGCCCTATTTTGTACTTTATTTAGAGACAGGGTCTCACTGAGTTGCTTAGTGCCTCAACGTTGCTGAGGCTGGCTTTGAACTCGTGATTCTCCTACCTTAGCCTCCCAAGTCCCTGGGATAGCAGGCATGTGGCCACCGCGCCTGGCCACATGTAAATTTTTGTCAGTTTGTTTTATAAAATTAATTTTATTTGCAGTAAAGTAAATTTAGGTTCTGCTATTGATTTTGTTGGTTGCCTTTTTTCATAGGTAACCTGTTTTCATTTTTTGGCAAATATTTGAGTGTTGCAGATTCATCCTGAGTCAGAGGAGTTGGGCTTTTGCTTCCTCCCTTGAAGCCCAGGCTCACTCTGCCAACTTTGGCTTCCAGCAGGAAGCCTGCTCACAGCATCCAGTCCCAGGAGGCATTTTTAGGGCCTGTTCCCTGCTGTGGATTGGGTGCCACTTCCTGGTTCTGAACCTGGAGCCCAACAGGCCTGCAGTTTTATCCCTGCTTAGTTTTGTGTCCCTGTCCAGCGAGTTGTCTCTGTTTTATTCAGGCATAAGTATTTGCTCTTCTTAATATTTTGTTGCCGAGTTTATGTAAGTTTAGACAATTAATCTCAAGTACATTTTTTCTGTCTTTTTAAATACAGAAGGTCTGTTGAGTTAGCCACACCACTTATGTTCTCACTTCCAGACTGTCTCTAGACTCTCCAGAGAAAATGGATTCATTACATAAACCATGCAGTTTTATTTGATGGAGTTTTCCTGTGTATTTTAGCTTCCCAAGGTACTAACATCATGATTGTTACTAATGTACCTTAGGGCATGGAGGCAGGTGGTGCGCAGAGGTAAAAAGTACAGGGTAGATTGCTGTGTTGTTTTTCCCAGACTCACGGACCATTTCTTCAGGGAAATCCTTGAAACTAACTCCCTCCCTCCCTCTTTCCTTTTCCTCCCTCCCTCTCTTGCTCCGTCCCTCCCTTCCTTCCTTTCTTATAGACCTCTCTTTTCATGATGTCTCTGCTTTATTTTTTCTTACTTATTTGTTTTTTATTTGAATAGTACTGGGGGTTTAACCCAGGGACACTTACACAACTGATTACTCCCCAGCCCTTTTTATTTTTTACTTTTGAGACATGATCTCTCTTAAGTTGCTGAGGCTGGCCTCAAACTTGAATTCTCCCACCTCAGCCTCCTGAGTAGCTAGGATTGCAGGTGTGCACCACCGTACATGGCAAAGTGTTTGTTTTAAAATCTATAAAACTTCTGTAAGTCCAGGAATTCATTTAAATTACCAGTTAGAGCACGTTCTTTTGTTCATTTTGCTCTGGGGAAGCTAGTCTGTGTCTTTAGAATTTAAGCAAAATTACTATAATAGCAAAAAATGGGAACAGAAGAAGTAATGAACAACATACAGCCACTGAGAGTCAGTGTTGGGCTTTCTGCGCTTCTCAACTATTCCATCATGAATAAGAGATTCAGGAGTCTCCCACTCTGTAAACCTTTAATACCTAGAATAACCTCAAACATTTATTAGTATTTTTAAAAGAATAATTCATCTCAGTATAGTTCTAAGATAATGGGATAGTTTTTTTTGTTTTTTGTTTTTTAAGGAGGGAAAAAGTCATTCAGGCTTCTGTAGAAAAATTTTCAAAGTAAATGTGAGTTATCTAGGACTGAGGGTGTGACTCAGTGGCAGAGCGTTTGTCTGGGACTTGTGAGGCTCTGGGTTCCATCCTCAGCACCACATAAAAATAAATAAAATAAAGGTATCGTGTCCATCTACAACTAAAAAATATTTTTAAAAAAAGAAATGTGAGCGGGCTGGGGATGTGGCTCAAGCAGTAGCGCGCTCGCCTGGCATGCGTGCGGCCCGGGTTCGATCCTCAGCACCACATACAAACAAAGATGTTGTGTCCGCCGAAAACTAGAAAATAAATATAAAAAAAAAAAAAAGAAATGTGAGCTATCTAAGTTGTTGACTTGAAGCCTAAAAGTTTTTAAAAGGAAAACAACAAAAAATGTGTTCAGAGTGTTTTTGATATTTTAAATTATTGTGGAAATTTATAAATGTCTCAGATTTTAAAGGATTTTCTTGTTCATGGCTGTGGTTATTTGCGCTGTGTTTTTGTAGTTGCTGATTGCAGTGGTCTTTTCTCTGGGTAACATAATTTGCTTTACTCTTCATCCTGGACAGCAGAGTTGTGTGCAGGGAGTAATGTTTCATGTGAAAAAGTCAAGATTTTAATTCATGGCAAAACTCATACTGCAAAAACAGCATCTTTTGTTTTTAGCTTCCCTGGATCTTAAGTGAGCTCATTCAATCTCATTCACTTTGTGCTGATCAGAGTGCATTTGAGTCTCATGTTCTGTCCACATTCTGTCTCCCTGTAAGGACAAGAATGCGTACAGATAAAAAACACAATACCTTAAGCAACCACTGAGTACCTGGACAGGACAAGGGCTGGCTGGTGGGGGCGTTCTTTCTAGGCATTTGCTTATCTTTCTGATTTCCCTCCTAGTAGCTTTCTTTGTTTTGTATTTCTGGGCTTAAGATATAGCAAGAAGACTCTTAGAATTACTGAAACTGTCACATCAGACTGAACTTGAGCTATTGCAGAAGTGGGGTCATGTAGCACCACCTGGCTAGGTCATGCCTATACATAATTCTAATGATCCTCTTACGTTGTCTTTAATTGACAACAGGAAGAGCTGAGGAGAGATCTGAAAATGAAGAAGGAGAAGGAAATGATGCAGGCTGTGCAGGCCAGTGCAGTGGCAGCACCCTCTCCGCCAGCATCGGTGGCCACAGCACCCCCAGCCCCTCCACCCTCACCTCCCGCAGCGCCCCCTCCGCAGCAGCAGCACTCGGCCTTGCTCCCCACGCCCCCACTGCCTGCAGCTTCCCAGAAAAGGAAGCGGGAAGAGGAGAGAGACTCCAGCTCAAAGTCCAAGAAGAAGAAAATGATTTCTACTACCTCAAAGGAAACGAAGAAGGACACAAAGCTTTACTGTATCTGTAAAACGCCTTATGATGAATCTAAGTGAGTAGATTTTTGAACTCTAGTTTCTATTCTTTAAAGTTTAGCTGTTAAATTGACAGTTTTGAAGAAAATGTGTGTATTGGTAACACTATAAGTGAAAATAATCGATTGTAAGGATAATAATGTTTCCTCTCTGATCTTACATATGATATTTTAACTCTGACACTAGTAAAGTAAAATTTGCTATTTCACGTTTATGAGTCTTGTGTCCTTCGTTATATTCTTTTCTGTCAAAAACGAGCTTTTTGTTGCTCCTTTGCTTCCTCCTATTTGCTCTGAATTAACTCCAAATCCATCAGTAATCTTTTGGAGGAAGTGTATTACTATCGATGCCCAGAACCAAGAAGGTCCTTTCTGGAGTCTGAATATGACTGGTTCAAGAGGCTTCAAATTTGAGTGGTTCCCTTTTTTTTATTTTTTTCTTTTAAGCAATTCTCCTTTTTTTTAAATATTGGAATTCTACAACATAAAATTTTTGTCAAAGTTCCAAACACCTTATTGAGAACAAAAGTCAGAAAATTTTATAAAAGAAAAGTTCCTTTTAAAGCTGAGTATGGTGGCACTTGCCTGCACCCAAGACTCAGGAGGCTGAGCTGGGAAGATCCCTTGAGTCCAGGAGCTCAAGACCAGCCTGGGCAGTAGAGACCCCGTCTAAAAAAAAAAAAACAAAAAATGTTTCTTTTACCCATTCTTCAAGCATAAGACTCAAAAATTTGATAACCATGGCAGCTGGAAGCTGTTTTTGACAGTAGGGTGACTTGTATTTGATAATATAAGCAAGACTTTAGAGACAGAAATCGATAAATTTAGTTTTTCTTTTTTTGTCATTACTATCATTAAATATTTAGTTTTTATTTTGAACATTAAAACATAAGCCAGTTTTTAAAGCAACAATTAACCACAGTATTTTTTTTTACAGTGCCAAAAAGTTTGATTATGCTTTTAAAAAAAAATGATCATTTAGAATTAGAATTGTTTAATAATGTCTACCTTAAGTGGGTGTCTGACCAATATGTAGGATAGACAGTGGTCTCTTAATGATGACTGGGTGACAGCACTGTGGCTGCTGCAGTGCTGCTGGGCTGCGTTGTCATCTGTCCGCCAACACCAGATGAACACTTTTGTGTTGAGTTAAATACAGTTCAGTTTAGGCATCTTCACTTTTCATTGTCGTACCTCATTAGAAATTATACATAGTCTATAAAGTGGAACACTATTAACTGATTTTTCCCTCCGTTTGGTATAAGTGTGCCTCACTTTAAGCAAAACCTACTAAATGATTCCCTCAACAAAACAGAACATGAGTTACTTTCTTTATAAAAAGATCTGCTTATGGAATTTCTTTAAATAATAAGGGTTCTTTGGCCTGTTTAAAATATTCAAATCATAGAAATTAATTTCATACACAATTTTTTGGGGATAACTGAGTTGCATAAAATGAGGTACACATGTACGTATGCTCATTCTACTGCGATTGCCTCATTATTTTGTGGATATTTCATATTTTTTAGTTTGTCATCATTAACATTTCAGTATACCTGGTTTGTTCATTCCCTGTTCTAGTTGGAATAAGTTTTATTTTATTTTTTTTAAGGAGTATTTCCTAATTTCTCAAACCTCCCTGGTTTGAGAATCTAGTGAAAGTAACTAAAAATTGAAATTCATGCATAGCCTGTAATCCCAGCTACTCAGGAGTCTAAGGCAAGTGTGGCAGTTTGAGACCAGTCTGGGCAATTTAGCCAGACCTTGTCTCAAAAAATTAAAAGGGTTGGGGATGTAGCTCAGTGGTAAAGTACCCCTAGGTACATTCCCTATTACTGAAAAGAAAGTTGAAATTCAAGTCCTGATCTTACTTGGAGAACAGATAGCCTACCACATTGAAGAGACAACATAGAGAAATGCCTCAGAAGGTATTTCTGGTAATAGGATAAGCCACACAGCTGTGTGTTATTCCCTCGTATTTGTGAAGCAGGTCAGTTTGAAACTTGAAGACCCATTTCCACTCTTCTAGGTGAATTTACCAAGAAATGTCTTGGTAGAAAGAAGGGTTGTCAGTGGTGTCAGCACGGCCAGTCTGGTTCTCTGTGACTCACATTAACTGACTTTGGCATGGCGTTGCAGCAGAGCGCCTGTCAACACTTTGTTAGAGACACTTTGATGTTTGTCATTAGGGTGCGTAATTACAAAACCTTGAGGTTGCCTACCATTACATACCCATACAGCCTCAGCTTGCCAGATACCATAGGGCCTCCTCAGCTTCCACATAACTGTTCTACATCATTCTCCCTGCTGTGTGTCCCTGGTTTTGAGTTGAAGCAAGCAGTTCCTTCAGCACTCCTTACCAGTTAACTAACCAGGCGCTCTCCACATAGTCACATACATTGTATTAACTGCAGAACTGGCCCAGGTCATCTTTTATGAAAGGTGACTTTTAATTAGATTAATGCCAACATTTATTTATGAAACTTGGCAGAAAGTGAATTACTACATGTACCTTTTTAGTTTTCTTCTTCATATCATGTTTTGACCATTTATCTTCTGCACCTGGCTGACCTTGCATGTTCCTTGTAGTGTAACTTTTACTTGGTGTTTGCGCTTTGCTTTGTTTTCAAATTTAAATTGTGAGATACATTTTCAAACCTATCTAAGAAATAGCCCTGATATTGAAATGGCTTCTGTGGAATAGGTTTGACAGATGTAAGTCTTCGATTCTTTGGCTTTGGTTTTTGTGCCTGTTTTAGTTTTACACACATTCATTAAGAGGAAGACATTACCATCAGTGTGTTGTTTATTTTTTCAAATTCCAGTATGTTTTTAAAGACCCATATTTCACTAAACAGTGTGCTTGTTGAAATTGATGTGAGTGACCTTATGTTTTCACACTTGATACAGTGTCAGATGCTGTAGCTTGCCAGGGTTAGCATGGTTGGATTTAGGGTGTTTAGCTGACTCATTGCAGAAAGTTATCCTGTAAGAAAAGTGAATCAGGGCCGGGAAGACAGATTTAAGTACCATGCAGCTCAAAATGACAATTACATTGTCATTTTCATTGTGAATACTTTTAGGTTCTATATTGGCTGTGATCTTTGTACTAACTGGTATCATGGAGAATGTGTTGGCATCACAGAAAAGGAGGCTAAGAAAATGGATGTGTACATCTGTAATGATTGTAAACGGGCACAAGAGGGCAGCAGTGAGGAATTGTACTGTATCTGCAGAACACCTTATGATGAGTCACAGTGAGTTCTGATAAGACCATCATATTTAATAACTTAGGAAGCCAAATTGCTCTGACTGGTTATTTATTTATTTTAAAATAAAAAGCAAGATATTTTGCTGCATATATTATACACTTACAATACAAATTCCTTTCCAATTTTTTTTTCTATTTTTCCCTCTTTACCTCCCCTTTGAAATTTATGTTGCTTCATAGTGAATGCTTGAGATGCATTGGGGAAAATGTGGTTTAATGGCAGATTTGATTCTTCAATATGTAACATAGAAATTAATGAGATTAAAATAGCCTGATTTGTTTGGACTTTATCAGTGTTTGATATGGTGGTTTATTGTAGGTTAGAAATGCTAATTTGGGTACAAGCTCTGAGACTCTGTTATTAGCTTATAGGATTTTGAACACCCATTTGATATGGTACTAGTTGAAAGATTTTGTGTTTTATTTTGTTTTGAGATTTAAAATCAATTAAATGTTTTATATTTTTCTTCAAATTGGTTCTTCAGTATTACACAGTTCTCTTAATAAACTTTTACTGCTTGTTCTTAACATCAGAAATACTAAATTAACACATTGGAATGTCAATCTCAAGAGTTTTAAAACAACCATAATACTAAAATTATTTTATACCCCAGGGTTTAGCACATTTTCGCTTGCATGTTTTATTGTTTTTAAAAGTAAATTAGAACCAATGTTATCCCATGTGTTTTGGTCTCACATTTCCATTTCGGATCTTACAGATTTTATATTGGCTGTGATCGGTGTCAGAATTGGTACCATGGGCGCTGTGTTGGCATCTTGCAAAGTGAGGCAGAGCTCATTGATGAGTATGTCTGTCCACAGTGCCAGTCGACAGAGG
The DNA here is from genome assembly GCF_001458135.2 of Marmota marmota marmota. Lineage (NCBI taxonomy): Eukaryota > Metazoa > Chordata > Mammalia > Rodentia > Sciuridae > Marmota > Marmota marmota. The sequence goes on along the minus strand of NW_025999897.1, from coordinate 2,080,387 downwards.
ATGCCATGACAGTGCTCACGCCACTCACCGAGAAAGATTATGAGGGCTTGAAGAGGGTGCTGCGTTCCTTACAGGTGAGAAGCCCCTGCGCCCAGCGTTGGAAAATGGAACCAACCTGCATGACTTTGGAAACATTTCTAGGGTTTGAACTTTTGATCTTCTGGTTCGTGGCTGTTTGCTGACTCCCAGCTCTTGGAGTGAAGAGCCTGATGGATGTCGGTCTTCCACATGTCAATGGCATGAGCTTCCCCACGGTTCCCGTATCTGCATCCCATCTCAGCTGATGTTTAGCTAACACTCTTAGTTAAAACAGCTAACTTGTTTTTAAGTTAAATTCTATTCTTTTTATATTGTGCTGAGGATCTAACCCAGCGCCCCACACATGCCAGGCAAGCACTCTACCTCTGAGCCACAACCTCAGCCCCTTAAATTCAGTTCTTCAACAAAGTTTTATGTCATGGCCATAGGTTGGGAAGAATTTGGTTAAATTCTAGTTGTCCCCCATTCCCTTGTTTAAAAAAAAAAAAGTAGGGGGAGATCTCCATGGTTTACAAGATTAGGGAGTACTGGAGAAGTATGCATATACAGAGCATCAGATTGAAACTTTTCTTCTATTGTAATCAGAATCACAGAAATTGGAAGAGCTGAAAGGAGAATCAGAGACTCGATATGTGGTTGAATGTTGTTTAACGTCACATCTTTACCACCTCATTACCCAGCAGTGGTAACCATTCAACAATTTGAACCCATCCACCCCAGCTTTACACAAGTGATTGCGTGCCAGCATCACTCCACTGGCAGGTCATCATGCAGAAGCCAGAGCACAGATGTCATGACTCCCAAGCTAGTGGTCTCCCCACACGCACCACCAAGGTCCTCCCACCAGCTTTGAGAGCCATTATTATAGAGTGTGCTCATTTTAGGTAACTTGTGACTAGAGTGGAAATCATCTGATCTCAATAATTTCATCTCAGATTCAAAACTGACTTTTACAATTTAAGGATTTTTTGGTTTGGTAATTCACCTGAGAAACTGAAATAAAATTAGTATTCCTACCTGACAGTAATGATAACCTATTTTTTATTATAGGCTCATAAGATGGCCTGGCCTTTCCTTGAACCAGTAGACCCTAATGATGCACCAGATTATTATGGTGTTATTAAGGAACCTATGGGTAAGTACCTGAGTAGGATATGAAGTTTTTTCTGGAAATCTCAATAAATAGTTTTAATATCCATATAAAGTTCGTACATCATGAGGATATCTTGAGCAAGGGTGGTGGGAGTATAAATTGGTATGGTCACTCTAAAGGGTAAATTGGCAAGCTTAAACGTGTTTGCCCTTGAACCCAGCAATTTCATTTCTTAGGATTTATGTATGCACAAATGCTTATTCATTACAACAGTGCTTACAATTGTGAAAGCACTGGAAATGAAATGAATGACCATCAGCAGAGGAGTAACAAAATTCAATGATGTGAGTGGAGTATTATGCAGCTGTATGAAAAAATAAATGTCTAACCTTCTCCTCCTTTGCTGTCACCTCTTCCTCACATTTTCCTGAAGGAGAGCAAAGTTGATAGACCTGCAATAGAGATGCAAGAGAATATAGATTAATTTCCCATAAAAAATGACAATAAATAGTAGCTATAACTGACTGTATTAAGACGAACAGCTACAAGTGATTATTAAAAAGTAATGAATTTCTAAAAGAGATTACAAAAATTATAATAGATAAAAAGCTGCCAAAGGATTAGTTTCAGCTGATGGAAGAATTGTGCTCCAAAGCCATTGAAGCATTTTCTAAATGGGAAGGGTTTGTGTTTGGTGGCCACTTAAAAGAGGGAAAGTCAAGAAGAAGCAGTGGGACTTGGTTAGAACTGTCTCTGATAAGATGAGCACAGTCGCCTGTTGCTTGATGAGGAGGATGCATTAGGCAGTTTCACCACGGTGTGAACATCAGATCACACAAACTGAGAGGACCGACACCACTGGGAATTCTTTGCCGGTTACCTCCATGCTCTTGAATGTCAGATTAAAGGGGTTAAACACTGAACATACTTTGGGTTCATGTAGTCTTTGAGAAGAAATCCGGGATTGTTTGTTAAAATACATTAATAAATTCTAATAAAAATAATACATACTAATTGTAAAAAATTTAGGAAATAGAAAAAGAGACAGGGAATCCAAGAGTAAATGCAAATGTATTCCTGAGTCAGTCATTTTCAGAGCAGTAGTTTAGTATTTAATTAAATATACCTTAACTTTTTAATCAGAATTCTTTTCTTGAAGAACTAGGTTGTTTTTCTGTTCTTTTCCTCTCTCAGTTTTGTTATATATATATGCTTCATAATATCATCTCTTCTGTAGGTACATGAAGACAATATAGCTCTCTAAGACATGTTGTTAGAGGAAGAGAACATTATCAAACAGTACCTAGGTTTTAAGCAGTAAACAATTGTGTGTTAAAAGTACATGAATGTGTTTAGAAATGTCTGGACTGATACAAACTAAATTGAAAGTAGTAGTTTCCTCTGGAGTGTGCAGGAACCAACAGGAAAAATCAGCAGTAGCTTTTGGTTTATGGGTTGGCACTGGGAATCAAACCCAGAAGTGTTTTACCACTGAGCCAGCTTTTTATTTATTTTTTTATTTATTTTGAGGCAGGATCTTACCAAGTTGTTGAGGCTGGTCTTGAACATGCAATGCTCCTGCCTCAGCCTCCAAAGTTGCTGAGATTACAGGTGTGTGCCACTATGCCCAGCTATAAAAAATAACTCTTTCAGTAATAATGACAATAATATAAATGTCTCGAAAAATAGGCAAAACAAACACAGAAAAAAATTTGAGACTGGTAGTAAAGACATGAAGAGCTACAGAAACACTTTCATTGTCCTAATAGCAGAAATTAAAAATTATAACATTGGCTCATTACCAGAGGTCATTCAGGATGTTACATTTCATACTGTAAATTGGGGTTCCCACCACACCTTCCTCAGTTCCCTTACTTTGCTACAGTGATTCTTAGTACTCAGGAAACATTTATGTCTACTAGTTTGTTTTAAAGGATAGAGATGAACACTAGACAGGACAAAGTATAGGGAAGGGACACAGATTTCCGTGTTGCCTCTGGGGCACCATCTCGAGGAACCTGCCCATCCTCAGCTATCTGGATTCTCCCGAAACCTAGTCCTTTGGGATTTTTATGAGTGCTTCACTGCATAGGCATCACTGACCATCAGTGATCAGCTTAACCTTCAACTCCTTTCTCCTCCCTGGAGGTCGCAGGTGCAACTGAAAGTCTGGTAACCAGCTCCCATCCTGAAACTAAACGTCATACCTGTCTACCACTTCAATGACACTTATTGCTGCATTCTGCCTGAACTATTAATTATAAGCTGATAGGATTATTCATATCAGCTAATATTTTCCCTTGCATTTATTTTTAGTAGATACGTTTATATTAATACTGATATGAATGGTAAGTTAGTATCACTTGTTATAAGGCAGCAATGAAATTGCATAAAGAATGATATTATTTGTCTAATACAGAATCATAAAACCACTAGTACAGAGATTTTACTCATAATTCTAGATTCCCACTTCTCTTTGTGTAGACACTGTACTTGTTTGCATGTGAGACTTTATTATACTTAAATGTGCATAGATCCTTGTTGGTGTGGTTTCCTTTACCTTAAACCAATTAAATGAAGAGCTGTTCTATATAGTTAATTAAAAGCACAGGAACCTTCTTAACAACAACCAGGATTTGTATTTTAGAACCTCAATCAAAAACAAAATTTTAGGGGGCTAGAGTTGTACTTCAGTGGCTGAGTGCTTGCCTCGCATGCCTGAGGCACTGGATTTGATCCTCAGCACCACATTAAATAAATAAAAGAAAAAAATTTTTGAAAAGGTGCTGGTACATTTTTCATGAATTACAAAATAATCTCCAGTGATAAATCAGTTTTTTCCAGGACTGTTTGAACAGTAGATATACATTCTAATTGGTCAGAACTGCAGGATGTATTCATATTGGAAAAAACCTTAAAGCTTTGAAACTTGTTTCCATTTTATGTTTTGAAGACCTTGCCACCATGGAGGAAAGAGTACAAAGACGATATTATGAAAAGCTGACGGAATTTGTGGCAGATATGACCAAAATTTTTGATAACTGTCGTTACTACAATCCAAGTGACTCCCCTTTTTACCAGTGTGCAGAAGTTCTTGAATCATTCTTTGTACAGAAATTGAAAGGATTCAAGGCTAGCAGGTAAGCACATATGTTCAGTTTCTGAATTAATTTACCTCCTCAAACTCTACACTGTCCCATCTAATAAATATGGCTAATACAGTTTATGGGAAATTTGAACCTTAAAGTCAAAATTAAAAAAAAAAAAAGCAAGACTTCGCATTATGATATACTCTTAGGGACAAGTGGACAGGCTCCGCTGTGAGAAATTTCTGGGTCTGTTTTTGATATGCTTAAAAATTGAGTCTTTTTAAATTCAAAAGTATTTACTTCATGCTCCCAAAATGCAAGATGCCATCCTAAGTGCCATGGGGATGTGCATAGGCAGGCAGAGCTCTTGCTTTCCCTAAGTTTGTATCCTATATGGGATTGACCCTTCTAAGGGAAGACCAGAGGGGGGATTTAAGCACTTTCTCCTTGATTTATGTGTGCTCTGTCTTTGAAATCATAAAATGTTCTGTTTCTCTGGATGTGTGTTCTGTAGGTAAAACTAGACTTTAAATCCATGGGCCTTTCCTCAAACCTCGGATGACATAAAATCATTGAGCAACTTTGTATGAAAGTCACTTAACTTTACCTTCATGCTCATCTGTTTCTGAACCTCAACCCCTTTCTCAGCCCATGATCTTCTTCCTTCCCATGGAGGCCTGGTTTCCTTTCTTATGATAACTGCCACCATTCTGTAGCCTTGAGATTCATTACTTACTTGTACCGCATTCACCAAGCTGCCAGCTTGATCATCCCTGGACATTTCAGATTGGCTGGGTTGGGGCCTAGACATCTATATATTATCTAATGGAACTCCTGAGTGATTCCATACCAAGCGTAAAAATCAACATTCTGAACCTGGGTGCCTAAAATCCCAGCTACTTAGGAGGCCAAGGCAAGAGGATCTCAAGCTCAAAGACAGCCTGGGCAACTTAGTAAGATCCTGTCTCAAACAAAAATATGAAAAGGTCTGGGAATTTAGTTCGGTCATGGCACACCCCTAGGTTCAATCTCCAGTATCCACAAAAAAAAAAAAAAAAAAAAAAGGAAAAAGATTAATATAAAATTTCTTATTTTTTAAAAAAATTTAATACAAGTTTCCTGAGCTAATGAGAGATACAGTACTTTAAATCCAAGCAGATCCATTCAGCAAATAATTATTGAGAACCCGATAGTAACCCAGTTCCTCTATGGAACTTACATTCTTGGAATTAGTGGAGAACAATTTGTAAACATAAAACAGATGGACAAATGGAAAAAGATCTATCCTCACTGTAGAATTTCCAAATGCCTAGGATGAAAGAAGGTCTTCTATAGAAGACAGTATATAAAAATAATAACTAGAACGACATCAGACATTTCTACTATAGTATGGGACTTTAAAAGTTATGAAGGAATACATCCAAAAATTTGAGGAAAAAATCTTTTCAGAGGCAGAATAAATACATTTTTTTGATTATGTTATTATAGAGCACCCTTTCATAACATGTTATTTTAATATATGTGCATTAGCAAAAATAAGGGAGCAAATCAAGAAAGCAGAGGTATAAGAATTCTAACTCGGGTGACAGTTCTACAGCAGGCCTATATAGCAAGCATCTAATTAGAGAAGGAGAATGGACCTCTCCCAAGACAGAGGTGTCAAGGGAAAGAAATGATTCATATGTTAAATTTTGTACTAATTAGATCAAATTAAAAATTAAAAGATAAAAAATGTAAGGAATAAAAAGAAAGTCTATTAGAAACTCCATGAAAAACAAAAAGCTATAGAAGAATGCCTCCTTAGCAAAAACTAGATGCTACAGAGAAAGATATTCACAGACAATAATAAAACCGTTGTATTGATTTTCAGCTTTTAGATTCAGCCTATAGACAAAACACAGAAAGAAAGATACAATAATTACAGGGAAATAAAACTTGATCTCGGGCTGGGGATGTGGCTCAAGCAGTAGCGCGCTCGCCTGGCATGCATGCGGCCCAGGTTCGATCCTCAGCACCACATACAAACAAAGATGTTGTATCTGCCGAAAACTAAAAAAATAAATAAATATTAAAAAAATTTTTTCTCTCTCTCTCTCTGTCTCCCTCTCTCTCTTTAAAAAAAAAAAAAACTTGATCTCAAAAAGTAGGGTGAGAAAATGGGTAAGAGAGCTCAGTTCTCTTTTGTCATAGTAGGGTTTAAACAAAATAAAGTTGAAAAATCAAGAAATAGCAGTATAGGGGCTGGGGATGTGGCTCAAGTGGTAGCGTGCTCACCTAGCATGCATGAGGCACTGGGTTCGATTCTCAGCACCATATAAAAATAAAATAAAGATGTTGTTTCCACCTAAAACTAAAAAATAAATATTAAAAAAAAAAAAAAAAGAAATAGCAGTATAAGAAATCTAACTACAAAGAGCTAAAAGATGGAAGGACTTGGCCTCAGGGAGCCTGGACTTCAGGTTGAATGAAGATAGGGCAGAGGAGTGCGACTTCTCATCACAAGCCCTCTGCTCTTGTGCTTTCTGATTTGTACCTCATGCAGTGAGTTATTCCTCTGATTAAATTTCTCAAAAATTGTGTTTTGAAATTGAAAAGGCCTTTGGAAGTAACTGGAAGGCAGAAGCTGGGATGTTTGAATCCCACTCTTACTGCCAAGTTTGAAGGAAGAACCCTGAGGATGAGGGGTTGCAGCTGCTGATGAAGGAGAGGATAGTGCCTAGTGTTCCTAGAGCGAGTGGCAAAACAGAAATCTGAGGAAGGAGAGGAGGCTTAGTAGCTGAGTCTGTGCAACAAGTGGGCCACTTAGTACTTTCTTTCTTTTGTTGTGCTGGGGCTCAAACCCAGGGCTTTGCCCTGAGCACCTACAGCACCATTAGGCTACACCCCCAGCCCAAAGGGGCCACTTGGGAAGTCTTCTCACCTAGTTATTTAATGTAGCTTTTTATATACTCAAATTTATATAATTTTCATTAAAAGGTATGGAAACTAAATTGATGTTTGCTCAATTCCTCTTAAATAAATTGCCATGTCAAGAGCTGTGTAAAGGCAACTCACTACTGCCTTATTAGGGAGTCTGTGTTATTTCGAGGTTTACAGCTGAATGAAACATAAGTAAACTTGCCAATCATGTATTTCCAATATTTCCTTTGTCATATGTCCCCATTTTCAATTTATGATCTCCAATATAGTTTGCACATCATTTTCATTACTGCACTTTGTTATATAATTCATCATTTATACCATCCATGTTCTTTCTTTTCTTACAGATTGTGATATCTTTAGTCTGAATTTTTAACTGGAATCAGAACTGGATGTTGGGGTCACTGTTTTATTGTACCACGTGATTACATAATTCAAAATTGTCCCCCCAAAAGTTGAGATTAGTTAATATAATTTTTTAATGTTAAAAAAAGATGTATAGTGGTTAAAAAATTTATTCTAGCAGCCATGATGAACAATGTATTTAAAATTGTAAACTCTTGGAATACTGTATTTATCTGCTATTGCAATATAAAGTACTTTGAATTAGTCCTGGTAACTGTACAGTAATTTGGTTTACTAATGAAAGTTGTGAATAAAACTGTGAAACTAGAAAGAAGACTTTCTGGACTTTAATAGAAAAAAATGTGATTTTAATATTTCTGTTTCTCTTCTTTTAATATAATTTTCCCTTTATATTTCCCAAATCAATGTAAATAGACACATACACACACACACACACACACACACACACACACTCCTTTTACTACAATGATATGCTTCTGTAAATGTCTCTATATTTGTCCCATTGGCTAAAAATGTTGTAATCTTTATTAGACAAATACATATATATATATATATTTTTTTTTTTTTTAAATATTGGCTTTTTCCAGTGAGCTATCATGTTTAGTGTACAATGAAAAGTTTTAATATTATAGGTTAAAAATTTAATTGTTCTCTTCTATTTGCTTGCCAAGGATGAGTGAAAGAACATGGCTGCTTCCCCCCGACTGACTGCCTTGGCATTCACATAGAACATCATTGTTTCCAAAAATGAAGGGTGCTTAATTGTTCCCTTTTCTCTGTATTCTGTAGGTCTCATAACAACAAACTGCAGTCTACAGCTTCTTAAAGTTCAGCGTGTTAACCTAACATAAAACACAGCAAGAATCTGGTTGTCTGAACTATTTTAAATTAAGGAGCCAGATGTTTTTAGTCAGGTTATCCTGACAAGACTTGACCTAAACTTCATTTTTATTGGTCATAACAGTCCAATTATATTCTTGGCCAATTTTGTCCAACGGTCAAGGGAAAAGCAAAGTCAACGACACCATTATCTTGTCAAGATCAAATGGTTTTACTATTGTGGCAGAAGCGGGAAAACTGTTTATTGAAAAAAAAAAGAAAAAGAAAGCAAGAAAAAAAAAAGATACTATGGGGTCAAGTGTAACTCCATGGAAATGCCACCGTCTGCTCTTCAGTGAAGAAGCTGGTTTAGAGTCTCACAGAAAACTTTTGACTGTATTTATTTATTGTTGCAAAAAAAAAAAAAAAAAGACGCTTTTTTATTGCTGCCCTCATTTGTCAGCTAATTATTTTTTCTTATAAAATCCAGCCCCGGTTACATGTAATCCATCCTGTATCTTATCATGATTCCTGAAGGTAAAAGTACAAGACGACCTCTAGATGTCTTTTCTTTCTATGAAAGGAGCTGCTATGTACACATGTGCACACACACACAACTGGGAATCAACAATGAGTTTATTATTCATGGTAGACAAAAATTAAGCTTGCAGAAAGGTTGGACTGAGTGGTCCTGGACTACAGACTCTGTTGCCTTGATATACCAGTACAGTTTGTCATTTACTCTGCACCAGGCTAAAATGAGCAAAATCTATTTGAAGGTATCTTGTTTGTAAACATTTGTCAGATTCTAATTTTTTCTTTTTGTATTAAAATTCAACTATGGATGTATATGAAACAAAATAAATGGAGATAATTTTTCTCCCACAGACGAAGGTGTCTTTGAATGTGCGCAATGATTATCTGTAATCCTCTGTGGGAAGTGGGGGGGCTGCCAGTTGAGAAAGACAGAAGGCTCTAATCAGATGGATTTCTCCAGGACAGCAGTGGCCCTTTGTTTTATAATTCCCAGTTTGTTGTCGCCCTGTCAGAAAATCTCCAGGGTGCTAATCCTGTTGTATTGCACCAATGATAAGAGTGATATGACAGTACACGTTGCCTTTCCTCTGTACTTGGTATGATTCCAGGCAAATGACCCTTTACACATAGCTACTTATATTATATGAAGGACATTTTTAGATGACCCTATCCTCTGTATTTTTTGTTTGTTGGTTGAGTTTGTTTGTTCCTTGTAAGGAAAAGAAGCGTGAGGAGTAGGGAGAAAATGGAACCCTGGAATTTAGGTGTATTTTGCATGTTGTTCCTTTCAGTGTTCTAACCTTACACATGATATTACTGCATTGTAACAATGGCTTCTCTAATGTCTGCCAGAGTTGGGTTATGCAGCTTTGCAAAATTTTTCTAATTTTGCACTAATTCATATTAGCTTTGTCCTACCGAGTTCTGGAACTTACCTAGTTATTGTTAGTTAAAAGTTTCCTTCTGTTTAATGTTGCCCTGCTATGCAAAATCTTTCCCAGACCAATTTCTTAAAAGAAAGACATTGCTATAGAGTTCCCAGTTCTTTCTTATTACATGCTCAGGTGGACAGGCTGTTCTGGGTTAATTTTGTCTGATGAAGCCCATTCCTTTTTGTGCATAAAGACACCACTTAAACCTATCCTTACAAACTAAAGAGACTAACTGCTCAATATGGAAACATGAAAACAAAAGTTTTTTGCTTAAAATATTAAGATGGAAGTAATTAAATACAAGTTACTTTGTCCTTTTAGTTTTTAAAAAATGTTACATATGTATGTACTGTGCTGATGCAAGAATTCTACATTTTAATGAACTATAAAGTTATTCTGCATCTCATCATGTCACAGTATTTCTGTAATATTTATTCATATACATATATATATATATAAATATATATGAGCTTAATCATTTAAAACTTGTTACGGCAAGAACTTTCCTACCTGTAGGCAATAGATTGCTATGTTTTTAACAAATTGTGGCAAATTCTAAACAGCAATTCTTTTTGTACGTAATAGGACATTTCATCCTAGAAAAATAAAGTAATGTTTTTGACATTGGATTTGGTGCAGTTTCTAATGAAACAATGGTTGGTTGGTTGGTTGATTGGTTGGTTGAGATATTTTCTAAAGCTGTTGGCATTGCCATATTGTACAAAAAAGGGTAAATTTTATGAAAATCCTGAGACCAGGAAGATGTTAATTTCATATGTGTATAATGATATAAAGCCTTTTGCAATTTCTATCACCATATAAATACATGAAGACATTTTATAGTTTTACCAACTATAGAGCTTTAGTCTTTCCAAAGTAATTTTTGAAAAACATACATTCTTATTTCAAAAGCTGCTTTTCTATGAGTATTCTTTGACAAGCTTCTACTACTCAATAAGATATTAAACTATTTTGCTTTCAGTAATCAAAGTAGTATAATGCATATTTGTGATACTGTTAGGATGTTTCTATCCCAGTCTTTAGGCCTGTAAATATACTTAATTTGCATCAACAGATTTCTTTGGCTAAAAGTATTTTCAATGTTATGCTCTATCTGCCAAGTTTACAATCCTGGAAACCATTTCACAAAATGTATTTTCATAATATTGGTAATGCTTTTTTTTCCTATCCAAATTATGTGGGATTTGTATATAATGTCCTACAGTAGGTTTAAAAAAACTGTGAACTTTTGGAGTTACTTTCTAAAGTAGAACAGTTTTTTTGTATTTCAAGTGGCCTGGAGTGTTATGTAGAGACCCTGAGACATGCCATTATTTGTAACCTACCTTCCTAGAATCTGCAAATAAAAGTTCTTTCCCCAATTCCTGTTCATTCCTGGCAGGCCAAATCCTGGCTTCTTTGTTGTGTTTCCCATATTAAAGAGCCAAGTGCATTGATGCCAGGTGCATTGGCACACCCCTGTGATCCCAGAGACTTGGGAGACCAAGGCAGGAAGATCACAAGATCAAGGGCAGCCTCAGCAACTCAGCAAGACCCTATCTCAAAATAAAAAGGGCTGTGGGTATAGCTCAGTAGTAGAGCACCCCTGGGTTTAATTCCCCGTACTGCCCCCCGCAAGAAAAAAAAAATTGAAGCCAACTCTGTGACCTTTTAAAATGTCTACACGCGATGGAGTTTGACAGAGCTACCTGTTGTTACAAGTCACTCTTCTCTGATCAAAGCTGTTCCCCAGAAGTCTCAGATCTCTAGTCCTTAAATTGTGAATGGTAATACATCATGGGCAAAGTAATGACTTCTAAGTATTTAGGGGGAAAGGGCCAGCTGAAGTATTTTTAATAATTTGACATAGAGGCACTTCTAAATACTTAGAAAAATATACCGAAAAAGACATTTCTCAGAAGATCACACCACTTGATCCAGTTTGGACCAAATTCTACTAAAGAAATATGCCATATTTTTCAAATGATGAAGGCCTGCTTTATCTAACATACTTCTTGTATGCTCAAATATGTTCTGAAATCGAGGTTTTGCACTGTAGGTGGCACATCAGTTTTTAAATGTTTGCATATATGTGTCCTTGGTAAACCTGGAAAAAAAAAAGTTTAAGATGAGGGACAGGGATTGTGACTCAGCAGTAGAGCACTTGCCTAGCACGTGTGAGGCCCTGGGTTCTATCCTTAGCACCACATAAAAATAAAATATTGTGGGGCTGGGGTTGTGGCTCAGTAGTAGAGTGCTTGCCTAGCATGCATGAGGCACTGGGTTGATTCTCAGCACCACATACAAAATAAATAAAATAAACGTTCATCAACAACTAAAAAAATTTTTTTTAAAATATTGTGTCCAACCACAACTACAAAGTCAATATTTAAAAAAAAGTTTAAGATGAACAGTGCCAAATAATACCTTCAAAGGACAGTTTTTAAAAATTAGTACCCAAAAAAGAAAAAAATTCATGTCTTGTAGACCTTTCCCTACTAAAAGAAAAAACAAGTACTTTTTCCCCCTTGAATTCTAAAGTAACAGTTTAATTTGGAGGAGGGTCACCATTGAATTACTCTTGAAGGCAACTGAGTATTTTATTGATGAGGGACTATTATGTGTGCACATAGGCACAAAGGGCTCTTCAGTCTTTGGAGCACAAAGCCATGTTCTAAGAAAAATCTATCAATGGGATAAGAGGATTAGAAACTACAATGAATTCATTAAAATTTTCCATCAAATTAAAAGATTGTATTCAAGGTCCTGACTGAATATTGAAAAAGAGATTCTACTTTGTATTTTGCCCAACCTGGAATTCCCAGTCTGTTCTCCACTGTCTCCTGTTCATGTCCCCAGCCCACTGCCATTCTACCTCAGCTGTGCCTCACTACTCCATGAATGATGGCCTTAGTTTTTATCCAGGCAGTCTTAAAATCTGGCCTGCATGTTTTTCTGGGATGTACATTATTAGCTGTGTGACCTCCAAATGTCACAAATATCAGGGCTCTTGCATTTTTTTTTTTTTTTGTATTTCCAAAATATTTCATAAATAGTGTTATCAAATCAAACTAAGTCAAAACCTAACTAAGGTTTATGTAAGAGTGATTTTTATCTCTTTTATTTACTATTGTGTTTGGTTTGGTTTTGAGACAGGGTCTAAGTTGCTTAGACAGGCCTCCAATTTGTGATCCTTCCACCTCAGCCACATGAGCAGCTGGGATTACAGGGTGAGCCGCCATACTAGGCTTTTTTTCTCTTAAACTAGGACCACTTATAAGTTTTGTCTTAAGTCTGACCATTCGGTATATTATTCTAAGTATTTAGAAGTGCCTCACTATTAGATAACTAATAGTTTATCTATCTGGCTATATTGGAATCTTCCTATCATGTTCCTTAAATCACTGCTTAGTCTCTGACAATTAAAAATTTGACTTGACTGACAGTATTTTATGACTGAGTTAATTTTATCTTAAAACTTAATTTGTTAGCTGTTTACTCTAATGCCAATAGTTATGTAATAAGGAAGCTGTTCCCAAGAAATTCTAGTAAATTTTTTTAATACATTTGGGCAAGACTCATTTTGGAGAAATTATCTAAAAGTCCCTCAGTAATATCAGAACCTCTGTTTTCACCTCTAAGGCCATGTTTGAGGCAGAAGTATGAGATATTTTGTTTTACGCGATTGCTACTTGCTTCCTTGTCAATTCTCTAGTGCCCCATCTTGGACATCCTTTAGATATATAGTGCTTCTCGGGCCATTAACATTGTGAGCTCCCTGAGCAAGTCACCTTGAGACCAAACAGTCTGCCTTTCTCTGCAGTGCAGTTCTCTCTTTTGGCAGGAAACTTCATGCATATTGTTGTCTGTGTTCACAATGCTTTGAGTTAACTGAAGGACAGCTCAAATATAAATATAAATATAAATATCATTATTAAACTTAGCCTTTTTCAAACCATCCAGAAAATGTTATTCACTTGCTTGTGAGCTGTCATTGATAAAAACTGGTTTCAGGGTTTGGGGACCAAGTTTGAAACAAATCTTTTTCTCAAACCTTTTGGCTTATGCAGGCTAAAAAACCCAGGTGCATCCAAGATCTGATTTCAAGGCAAGATTTACTGCTTTACAAACACAAACATGATACTTGGTCTTAATAGAAAAATGACATCAGATACATCCAGAATACATTTAGCAGTGGAATAGCCGCCAGTTTGGCACACAACATAAATTATTGGGAACAGGGAGGCATGAAAATATACTACATCTTATATTTTGGTACATCAGGAACACTTGCTTTGAATACTATTTTGCTTGAATTAAGCCCTTTAGTACTCTGCATATGTAAAATTTTAAACTTGTCCTGAGCGCTGACCTAGTGTTTGATCTAAATGACATTTCATACATAAATGTCTTTTGACTCGTGTGCTTACTGTTATGTACAGTTATAAATGTGATGATTTGAGTATAAAATTTGGTTTGATACATGATATAAACTATTGAAAGTGTATATTTAAATTTAAGAAATGTTTTTTTGTGAACTATTTCTACTGAAGAATGTATTAAATTAAAATAATTTAAAAACCTAACATGAAGCAGTCATCTGTTAACTGGACAGGTCAGGTATCTGAGCTAGGTGAATCACTGTCAGGGACTACATTTGAATAACTGCCCTTGAGTATACCATAAGAGGCATTTTGTAAATAACAAAGTGACAATGTGAAGATTAGAGCTGGAACTGTACAAATAGTTCATAAAGTAGCCGTAGGCCCAAATTGTAAAGGAAGGCCCCATTTCATAAAGATAGACCTTTGATGTCTTTTTCAAGTCTCCGTTGCCCTCCATCAATGCCGGGATGGGTGGTTTCAAATGCACTGGGTGTGAACTGCACTTTGAACTTGCCGATCCCTTTTCCGGTTAAACCTTTTCACATAGCTGCTGCTGCTCCTGAGCAGTCCATCTCCTGGCCGCAGCCGCCCTCTGAGAACCTGGAGCAGAGCTGTAGGGAGCTGCCGTCTCTTGTGGTAGATGTGGCCCATCACAATATACCTGCTGCCTGAACAAAACAATCAGAACATCAGTTAATGGTGGCTTTAAGTGCCATAGAAAGACAAAAAATGCCTGAGTTTGAATTTTATTATCTTGCTGCACATGTTGAACTCATGTAGCCTACCGGCCACACGTGGGGACAGTCTAGTGACCTTTAGCAAATAGCCAGGTAACCTGTAAACAGCGGACATTTCAGAACAGAGGTCCTAATCCAAATGCATGGGCCAAAAGAAGCAGTTCTGTACAGAACTGCTTATCCCTTCTGGGAACAGTGTTATTCACTCCACCTGTTGATGTATTTAAGGGCTTGCTTCGTGCCAATCCCTACTTGAATTTAATCCCTTTGCGGGGCATGGGGGTCTTAAATCACAAGGGGTCGAAATTATAACCTGTCATCCAAATTCTATTAGTTACAGTATCCCCAAAAGAAGGTACAAATGGCAGAACAGAGTACGTCTATGAAGCGGTCATTTAGGTCAGTTTCAATACCAGGTTTAAATTCTGGACATGGCTTATTGCAACTGGAGGAATCTAGGGCTAATACGTGGACCCTGAAGAAAAACCCGTCCGGAGTGATGTACAGGCGGTTCATCTTGTACAGCCCGTCCTGGTCCACCAGCAGAGTCACCAGCCGGATCCCCGTGCCGAGCACGTCCACATCATGCACGATTCCGTTCACGGCTGCTTTCAAAACAGAGTTTGGAGAAAAGCATTACAGCGACTTCCTCTCTCATTGCCCCGCGCGACTTTAACAAATCACGAAATAGCCCAAAGGGCCTCTAGAACGTGCGGGTGGGTGTCTCTGGGCTCGGAAAGGCTCGCCTCGGCCTGGGACCCGCTCACCGAATTCGCTCTCGCAGTACGACTCGCGCTCGTCCAGGTCCGCCCTGCAGGCGCGCGCGCACGGCTCGGCGCCGGCT
>NW_025999897.1:2062780-2064602 GCF_001458135.2 Marmota marmota marmota | reverse complement strand
GTCGTCCGCCGCGCGCGGCCGTCGCGGGGCCTCCGGGACCTGCTGCACCTGGGATCTGGGTGTCTCCTCCGTGCTCGCGCCGCCGCTGGGGTCGGGCTTTCTGTTGTGTGGCGGCGAGGCTGCGGGGTGCGGGGAGAGAAGTAGTGAGGGGAAGCCGGGGGCCGTGGGCCGGGAGGAGAGAAGACGGGCCTGGAGCGGAAGGAGGATCCCTGGGGGCAACCCAAGGAAGGGCTCTGGGAGAGGAGGAGACTGGGGACGAGGGAGAGTTCACAAGCACATGTAAGAGCAGAGGTGGGGAGGCCCAGAGACCTGGAGTGATGGAAAGAGAACCAGGAGGACGCCCCTGTGGTAAGAGGAGGGACACGTTTCCTAACCCTCAAAGGAAGGAAAGAGGGGTCTTGCCGTCTAAGAATGGGGCCAACTAAGAAAATTTTGCAAGCACCGTCTGGGGAATCGGAGGCCTGATTGCAATGTTCTCTTCTGTTAAGGAACCTTTTCAAATCTATAGTTTTTCAAATTACAGCTTTTTATTCTAGAACTCAACATTTTTTATAGCATTAGTTAAATAGCAAATTTTTTACCCATATGTGTGTGTGTGTGTGTATGTGTGTATGAAAACATCCGGCTTTTTCTATTTACAGTTTGTTGAGAAAGTACCAAGAGCAAGCCCCAGGGGGAAAAGTCTCATGTTACAGGTTCTCCTAATTGTTTAAGCGCCCCTGACAACAGAACTATTTGGTTTTCCCATCCCCTATTTACACTATCCTCTGGGTCTCTGCAGAATCAAGCATTTGTGAGTGGATTTTTATCTGGCTTCTTGGACACTACTTACTGGTAAACCACAGCTTAGAAAGGGTTTTAAAAGCTTGACTGGGAGGCAGAGGACCTTAGTTAAGTGTAAAAGCACACATTGCTTCCAATTTTCTCCCCATTAGATGGTGGAGAAAATCTCCTAAATGGTATGATATGAAGATACACTTTTTAGATTATTAATAATTTTTCTCCAGCTCTACAGACAGGTCAGTGAGCAAACCTCAACCAGCTTGGAAGCTGGGCAACGTTCCATGCCCAGTTACACAACATCAACCCCCCACCCCCGCCCTTTGCCTAGGTCCCAGTACCCTCCAATCAGACACAAGAACTGGAAATCAGTCTTAATTTTCCCCTCCCTTTGCATTAAAGAGCTTGATCTGCCTTTTTGGAGCTCTGGCAATACTTCATTTAAAGTGATTTATCTTGCCAAATTGATAATCTCCTTTAAAATCAGGTTTTGCCCAACAATAATGGCTGGTTACAGTTCATGTTTCTGCAAAGAGGTTGATTCTGACTCACTATATTGGAAGGGTGTATCCTGCACAGCTGAATAAAGTTCTGGTGGATGTCCAGTTCCTGACTGTCAACTGTTGACCTCACAACTACTTCCCCGTTGATATCACCATCTGTTGTCATGGGAAAGATGATCTGATATTTGGGTTAAATGCCACTGAAGTCATTCATCTCCATTGGAAAAATAACCCAAAGTAAATTGCCCTGTGAGGTACGGAAGGTATTTTTTCCCAGAGATAACGAAGCGAATAGAGCATCCAGATAAAAGCAAAACAAAAACACGATTCTGCAGAGAACGCCTGGTTTCTTCATTTCCCTCAGTAACAATTTCATGTCATGCATGAAATGTGCGTATTGTGTCTTAAAAACAAACCCTGGCTCAGGTGTCCCAAGGCTACTCGCCGGGGCTGCGGGGAGAGGGGACAAGTGCCCGGGGCTGTCGGACCTCCGCTCGCCTTCACCTTCGCCCCAGCCCTCCTGCGCGCACCCGGCGCGG
>NW_025999897.1:2009696-2062773 GCF_001458135.2 Marmota marmota marmota | reverse complement strand
CGGCGCCGGCAAGGCGGACCCCGCGCTCTTGGGCGTCCTGCAAGCCCGGCCCGGGCACGGCTCCCAAAAGGCGCGCCACGACCCCTTTTGACACTTTCCCTCCTCTGGGACGGAGCAACTACTTAACATGCAAAGTTTTCTCCAGCCTGCCTGGCTCGCCCGGGATCGTTTCAGTAGTTGAACCGGCTTCTCTCCAAAAAGGCCGCCAAGAGACACAATCTTGGAGACCCATTTTACCCGCTTTCTAACACGCACACAGATCCGGAGTCTCCCCCTCTTGCAGGCTCCGACCCCTTCCTCGTCCCGCCCTTGGTCCAGTCCTCTCGCCAGTCCCCGCCGGATCCCCGCTCCTCTCACAGCGCTCTGCATTTCAGCGATCTTACCTTTTCTCTCCGCCACCGGGGCTTCGGGGGATGATCCCACGATCAAACAGAGAAACCAGAGGGCTCTAGCTGTCATTTTTGTAGACAGGGTTCCCAGGCTCTAACATGAGCCAGGGCTTTGGCTTGCTTTCTCTCCCCCCACCCCTGCTCCACACCCCCACCCCCGTTCATGCTAATGAGGGGCAGCCTTTGGGGAAACCGGCATCGCCGGCTGAACAGACCATTGGAACAAAACCGAGCAGCAGGGATCTCTCCCTCTTCCTAAGGGGGACGAGCACATGGCCTTTCGAAGTTGTCCCTGGCAAGGTCTGTCCTGGGATCTGTGGGCAAAGATAACATCATATCCTGAACTTTGAACCCGGGTGGGTTGCAGGCTGATGGGGTGACAGGGGAAGAGGATAAAGGTACTGAGGGGGCTGAGGGACAAGGCGGGGGAGAATGAGTGATGGGAACGTTTTTCTAGATTTAAGTCAACAACTAATAGAAAATCAGTGCTTGAGACAGCTCTGGCTTGTGGAAGGAAAGAGATGCCAGAGGACAGAAAATACATTCCAGAATGTGTGAGGCGATTCCCAGAGAAACCAAGTCCCTGCCTCCCAGGTCTGCTGATATGCAATATCACTATTTCAGAACTGGAGGGGGAAAGCCCTCCACAAAATAGTTCCCCCTCTCTCTCCCCCTCCCGCCCTCTCTTCCTTCTTCCCTTGATTGAAATTGGTATTTCAGATTTATCAAGTGCTTCCTGAGTGGCTTTTACCTGCTCAGTAGTAGGAGACAAAGCTGAGAAAAACACCTTCCCTGCACCCTGGAGAAAGGTAGAAATTTTTATTCTTTCTAAGGAAAACCCTTATTCACTGCTTAGGTCTGATTAAATGACACAGCACTACTGTAAGTTGGTCCTGAGCTAAGGGGACTTTCCCTTGGATTGGACAGAAACCCAAAGGGAAAACAAGGTCATCAGAGTAAATCCCCAGCCTCACTGGGGTTGTCCACAGCTTCAAATTGCAATAGAAAGAGATGGAGGAACTTTATCTGAAGTGCAAGAGCCAACAGAGAGGCGCAGCTGCTAAAACAGAAAACAAACTTGCTGCACCAAGAGCTTTTGTCTCAGAAGAATAGTGCTAGTGGACCGAACAGATTCTGGGGACCATGTTCTCAAAAAAGACACTGGGATGCTAGAGGAGAGCCAGAGGGTGGTGAGAGGACAGGATCTCATTCATGTTCAAGTTCTTGTGGAGGGACTCAGGATAGGCAGCCGGGGTACACAAAAGCACTGGTTTTGTCCTGTGAATGTACCAGAATGAAGGAGTTATGAAGTCACTGGCTTAACTTTAGCTTAAGAAAGAATATTCTTGAACTGGAGATGTAGCTCAGTGGTAGGCACTTGCTTAGCCTGAGCAAGGGCCTGGATTTAATCCTCCATACAACAACAACAACAAAAGAAAAGAAAAAAAAAAATCTTACCATCAAGGTCTCCAACAAAGCAGATGGCTTAAAGGGTTTGTGGCAATGAACTACCCACTGCTCGGGAACTCCAAAGAGGAGAATGTCAGGGATAATGCAGAGCAAGCAGGTTCCTAATGGGTGTTTGAGGTTTGAGGGTATAGTGTGTTCAGAATGGTCATCTAGAAGGAGGCTCGGGTGCTGGGGGTGGAGCTCAGTGGTAGAGCCCTTGCCTGGCATGCACAAGGCCCTGGGTTCAATCTCCAGCACAAATAAATTAATGATAAAGTAAAAAATGGAAGAGCTGGCTGCTTTCTGCAGCTCAACTCAATTTTGTTAATGGACTGACTGATCAAGGGCCCAAGCTCTTAAAAAAAACAGATGCATAAACTAGACTATCATTTATTAATTTGGCATGGAAAGTTTGCTGTCAAAGTGAGTCACAGGTATAATTATGAATCAGAAACTTGCCTCTAAAGCACTAAATCAGATCACACCTGAAGGAGGAATCAACTAATCTTCTCTCACTCAAGTGCAAAGGAGCAAATTTTTTCTATTTCTTCCAGAAGAATGTCATTACTGCAAGTCCTGTGTACACCAGAGTCTGTGTTCACACTCCATGAGGACAAGATATACACAGGCAGCTTCGGGCTCTTGGGGCCCAGATTATCAATATTCTCACATTGTATTCTTCCAAATGCTTTCTTTCTTTCTTCCTTTTTAAGCCAAATGGAATACAAGTAATTAGGTTTCAACTTTCTCGATGACAACCACATCTCACACATACTTTTATGAGATGATGTTCAAGTCACCCAGATCCAATTTGGGGTGTTCCTGAAACTCTTCTGTGGCAGGCATGTTCTGAATGCCCCGAAGCCACTCCCTGAAATATAGCAACAAAGAGCAGCATAGCTCCCAGGGCAGCAGTTGGAAGAACTTTCCAGGATTTAGGACTAGGTCTTGAGCAGCAGCATCTGCCTTGCAGGTTCAGAAACCAAACTAGGGTGGAAAGCACAAAGTGTTCAAAGAGATTTTTCTATGTAGCCGGAATGTGTACTTATGAATGTACAATGGAAAATTGACTCAGGCAGATGTGCATGCTCATGTCAACCTGCTGAGCACCCTTCTACAAACAAGCCACATAGGAAACCAAATTATCATCAGGGTGCTTTCTAATAGAAGCCAAAGTGCAGGGAATTTGTCATGTGATTAGGATGTTTAAGGCCTTGGTTTATCGTAGCCTCATGTGTTCATGTGCACAATATGTGTGTATTCCTATCAGGTGGAAGAATCCAAGAGCCTAATTGGCATCCCTTTCTTTGACCATTTCTGGTATTTTGAGTGTATCTTTCTGCTTAGCAAACACTTATTGAGCATCTGCTATGTATATGTTGGAATTTTCCAAGTGATAGCAATGTTTTTATTATTCATGAGCTTCCTGAATCATAACTGAGTTTATGCTAATAGGTGGCTCTTGAAGGATCTCCTGATAGCTTCAGAATGAGGATAGGTACCAGTAGGTCCATGATATGATCAGAGGGTTGAGACTTTAAAGCCAATCCAACAATTTTTAGGAAAGAGAGACTCTAGAGATTGAGTTCAATTCCATGGTCAATTATTTAATCAATCACATCTTCCCAATGAAACTCCAACTGGAAACTCTGGACTTTGAAACTTCTTGGTTGATTTGCAAGTCGATATGCTTGTTGTACAGAGAGAGGACACATTTGGGACCCAATCAGATCTTGCCCTATGTGCTTCTTAATTTGGCTGGTCCTAATTTGCATCCTTTACATTAAACTGTAATCTCAAGCATAGCACCTTCCCTGGTTCTTCGAGTCAATCTAGAGAATTATGAAACCTGAGCAGGATCACGAGGATCCCCCAGATTTGTAACCAGTTGGTCTGAAATAAGGGCAATCTTGTTATGGCCCACACTCCACTTAATCAGTAGTCGGTGCTAACTCTGGGTGTCAGTGCTAGAACTGAATTACAATATACAAGTTGGTATCATATAATCCAATGTTCTAGGCATGTTTCAGAAGCCAGAAATACTAATCACACTGTTCTTCAAAAAGAATATAATACCATTGCTTTGATTTCCATTAAGTAAATTATAATCTCATTTTAGTTCTCTTTCAGGAACATTCTTGATTGGGGCCAGGGTGTCCCAAAATTCTTCAGACTTTCACAGACAACCCCTGAACTTGTTCCCACAAGCACTAGGCTAAGTCCTGGATTATGAAGACATAAATCCTCACCCAAGTGGCTCACAGACTATTATGGGAAATAACATTAATACATTACGTGAAATGCAACATTATAGTACCTGCTAGAGAGAAAGGAGTGGTTCAGAGGAGGTGGAGGCCAACTAAAGGTTGCTGGGAGACACCATTTATGTGGGTTGGCCATCCATATCCACAGGTGCCGCATCTGTGGACTCAAGCAACCTCTGATAGAAAAATACATATTTTAAATTGTCTGTACTGAACATACACAGACTTTTTCTTGTCATTCATTATTCCCTACAATACAGTAGAGCAACTGTTTACATAAGATTTACATTGTGTTCCATATTACAAGTAAGCTGGAGGTGATTTTTGTTTTTTTCTTTTGGTACTGAGAATTTACCACAGGGGCACCTAACCACTGAACCACATCCCCAGCCCTCTTTATCTTTTATTTTGAGACAGGGTCTCACTGAGTTGCTTAGGGTCTTGCTAAGTTGCTGAGGCTGGCTTTGAACTTGCCATCCTCCTGCCTCAGCCTCCCAAGCTGCTGGGATGACAGGCATACACCACCATGCCTGGCATGGAGATGATGTAAAGTCCACAAGATAATGTGTGTAGGTTGCTTGCAAATACTACTCCACTTTATATGAGGCACTTGAGTGTCTACAGATTTTGGTATCTGAGGGCATCCTGGAACCAATCCTAATGATGTTGAGGGAAAATGACACTGATTTTTATTGAATATTCCAAAATTTGGAATTAGAGTTTTCTTTTTTTTTTTTTTTAAATTTTAATGTTTTATTTTTTAGTTTTCGGCGGACACACATCTTTGTTTGTATGTGGTGCTGAGGATCGAACCCAGGCCGCACGCATGCCAGGCGAGCGCGCTACCGCTTGAGCCACATCCACAGCCCGGAATTAGAGTTTTCAACAAAACAAAACTTTCAAACCAAGCACAGTGGCACATGCCTGTAATCCCAGTTATTTGGGAGGCTGAAGCAGGAGGATCACAAGTCTGAGGCCAGCCTCAGCAACTTAGTGAGACCCCTATCTTGAAATTAAAAAATAAAAATAAAAAAGACTGGGGATATAACTCAGTGGTAAAGCACCCCCAGTTTCCATCTCCAGTACCACAAATAAAAACAAACAAAAAATCTTCAAAAATCATTTCTAAGATATTGTTAAAATAGTAGTTGGAATAGTCACAAGAGGAAAAACTGCCCAAGAGAATGGTCTCAGCTCCAGGTTCAGGATAACGAGGTGGTCCTCTGGAAGGAAAGGAAATTGGAGAAGGAAGGACTTGAGAGCCTCCCGCTCCGTATTAGTCATTTATTGCTACGGAACAAAGTATCCCAACATTTTGCAGATTAAAACAACAAACATGTTATTTCATACTTTCTGTAGGCTGGCAATGGCCCTGGCTTCGCTAGTATTCTGCTCAGGAGGATTCAGTTAGGCCGGCCGTGGGCTGGGGCTGCGGTGTGATCTGCAGGCTCCACTGGGGGAGGGCCTGCTTTCAGGTTCATTCATTGACTGGCAGCTGTAGGCTCCTGCTGGTTCTTCCAAAAGAGTTCAGTCCTTGCTACATGGGGGAACTCCCCCACCCCATCTCTCTCTCTCTCTCTCTCTCTCTCTCTCTCTCTCTCTCTCTCCATATATATACATATACATACATACATATATACACACACATATGTGTATATGTGTGTGTGATTTTTTTTTTTTTAATTGGAGAAAGTCTTTTAAGGATATCCCAAAAGACACCAGGGACACTGTTAAACAAAAGACGGATGGATTTTAGTGTACAAAATTTAAAAGTTCTATGGCAAAAAAAAAAAAAAATTAAAAAGTTAAAAATTAAACAAAATGTTCTGTTGAAATATTTACAACATATAGAGAAAAATCATATGAACAGGCAATTAACAAAAGAAGATATACAAATAGACAATAGACATATGGGGGAAATGTGCAATATTATCAGCAATCAAAGAAAAGCCACAGAAAACAAAGGGAACTCTTTAAAAAAATTAAAAAAAAAAAAAAGCAAACATTTTAGAACAGTGTGGGGAAAAACAGTGGGGAAATGTTCTAACATTGCTATACTAACTGCTCTGTGTAAACTAATATGATACACCTAGGGGTTCAGTCAGTACTATGTAGCAAAAATATGGAAATGATCAAATGATCATAGCCTTTGACTCAACAATACAGTATATAGGAATTCAGTCATTTAAAATGATCATGGGATCCTAATAATTATTGAATTATATAGATGTTGATAGGTATTAAAGTTTTAAAAACCATGTCATAAATTTATCTGTAAACAACAACAAAAATTATCTCTATTCCATCATCCCACGCTTATATCCAGAAATCATGTAATATATTTACATGTACATAAATGCACAGAAAAAGCTTAGAAATTGATATGTGAAAATATTTACAGTCGTTATTTCTAAACAGGATTATAGTTGAGGTTTTCTTTTCGCTTATCTGTAATATCCAATTATTATTCTGCAATCAATGAATATTTCTTGTACACATCTCTTCTTATAAAGACACTGATAGTTGAGGGACTCTACCCTCATCCGAACTTAAGCACCCTTCAGAGGCCGGTTCTCCTGATACCATCACCGTGAGGGTGAATTGGTGAGGCTGAGCTGGAGGGGGTCACACATTTAGGCCCTCTTCAGTGGTCCCTACTTTGCCTGTGGATTCAGCAGCGGGAAGAACCCTGAAGAGCCAGGCTGGGCAGCCTCAGCTTCACCCGAATGCAACCCGCACCGTGTTTTTCCCCTTGGACCCTGGGACCTCAGCACCCACTGTGTTCCAGATCTCTGGCAAGAGAAGCAAACGTTTCTTCATGCGATTTATTATTCAATGATCAGAGGCCTTCCACTGTGTATTGGTTATCTATTACTGCATAACAAATCACCCCGTCACTCAGCAGCTTGAAACAATAAACCTTTGTCACTCCGCCCTCTCTGGGGGGCCAGCCATCTGCGAGTGGCTGGGGAGCGGCCACGCCCACCGCCTCGCGTCCGTGCTCTGGACCCGCGCATTCTGCCCTTGTCTAGATCCAGGGACCGCGGCGTTAGCCGAAGCCTTGCAGGCAACGGAGGCAAATCCAGACGCCGAGAAAGAGGCGCTGTGCTCACGCCCCAGCAGGTCCCTGCGAACAAGGGATTATTGTTCAGCCTCGCAGGGTGCGACCCTCACCTTGGAGAGGCGCCCTCTGCTGGCCGCTCCTGCGACGCGCGGCCAGGAGCCTCCGCTAACCCTTTTCTTCCCAGGGTTGGAGTTCTCCACCTCGCTCCCCTGA
Organism: Marmota marmota marmota; assembly: GCF_001458135.2. Lineage (NCBI taxonomy): Eukaryota > Metazoa > Chordata > Mammalia > Rodentia > Sciuridae > Marmota > Marmota marmota. The sequence goes on along the minus strand of NW_025999897.1, from coordinate 2,055,394 downwards.
AGATGGGGCCTGCGGCTCTTGACTCTCAGCCCCTTTGTTGGAATTCCCAAGGAGAATAGGAAAAACTGGCATCATTACTCTTTTTTTTTTTAATGCTGGAACCTGGTAAAACTTAAAAACAAAATTTTGAATATTAATGTTATTGCCTTGTATTTTAATATGGATTCGGCTGTTATTTTTCCAGCATTCCTAAATGAGTTTTGAAAAGCTGCCCTAATGCGATACTAATAAAGATTTGTATTTATCCACATGTTTAAACATTAAAATTCCAACGGAACCAAGTCTTAAAAATAGGCCAAACTGATAAATGCTGTTAGAAGAGGCAGTAATTGAAGGGGAGTCAATGGAGGCCTCCCGGGTGAGCCACGTCCTTCCGGTCTTTTGTTCTGTGATGTGGGGATTGAACTCATGCGCTCTCTACCTCTATGCTACAACGCCAACCCTCCATTTTTAAATTTTTATTCTGAGACAGGGTCTCACTAAATTGCCCAGGCTGGCCTCCAACTTGGAATCCTCCTGCCTCAGCCTCCCCAGTTGCTAGGATTATAGGCTTAGGACACTGCTACCAGCCTGGAGTGGTTTCATGGTCTGAGTGCAGTTGTTTAGTTTGTGAACCCTGAAGTGCTCACATGGGTGAGTTTTTCTGAATGTATCTTTCATGTTGACAACAATTATTTTTTAAAAAATTCATAAGTAGAACAGCCTATAATTAAAAAATAAGGGCTGGGGCTGTAACTCAGTGGCATAGCGCTTGCCTTGCAAGTGTGAGGCACTGGGTTCAATCCTCAGCACCGCATACAAATAAATAAGTAAATAAATAAATAAATAGAAAAACAGAGAGATAAATAAATATTTTTAAAAATAAATAAATAAATCATGACCCTAATAAATACTTGATATTTATCTGACTCAATAAAAAATAATATTTTTTTGTGAAAAATTCAAATAATTTAATGTCTCCAAACAATTGGATCCATAGTCATATAATGCTAATGGGCACAGTCACCCCATTCTCTATGTTATCAAATGAATTCCAGTATATTCCACCATGTATCTCTTCACAGGCCAGTCTGTCTTGCTCTGCAATATTAGGATTTCAGAATTAGGCCTGAGGCTCAAGAAAGGAGGCAGGTCTACACCTTGCTCACCTAAGGGTCTCTAGAGGCCATCTTTGACTTCCTCTCTCAATTTACTCCTGAGCCTGTGTGGGGAACCAAGAAGAAATCTCAAAAACGGGGGCAATTGATGAGGCCCTAACATATTTTAACATGGCCCATCAGTAATACAGCCATACAATTCCTGCTTGCCACACCTCTCAGGCAGCCTCTTAACCTTGGCATTGTGGACATTTTGGGCTGGACCATTCTGTGTGTTATAAGATGTTGAAGAACATCCATGACCTGTACCCAGTAATGCCAGGTGAGCCCCCTCCTCCCACTTGTGATAATTAAAAATGTGTCCAGACATGGCCAAATGTCCCCTGGGGAGTAAAACTGGCTGTCTATAAAGTAAACCAAACTGGACTGGTGCTGTAGCTCAGTGGTTGAGCACTTGTCTAACACGTGGGAAGTACTGGGTTCGATCCTCAGTACTGCATAAAACGAATAAGTAAATAAAATAAAGGTATTGTGTCTATCTACAACTAAAAAAAAAAAAAAGTTAACCAAACTATTTGGATAAAAGAGATGATTGACCTTTATCATAGCAGAGCATTTTTAAATCTTCAAGTTGATTTTAAACCACTTTTAACAAATATTATGTAATATATCTTAGTTTTATCTTTCTTCTCAGTCTTGATATAATAAATGTGACACAGCTGCTGTTAGTTAAAAGTTGTTGTTATCTTGGGCTGGGGCTGGGGCTCAGCTGTAGAGCGCTGGCCTAGCACCTGCAAGGTCCTGGGTTCAATCCTCAGAACCACATAAAAATATCTAAATAAAATAAAGATACTGTATCCAACTACAACTAAAAACTAAATATTAGGGAAAAAAAGTTGTTAACTTCAATGTTGCACGCTCTTGTCTCCTAGTCAAAGGGCATAAACTTTATATTGCAAAATTAAATGTGAGCCTGTGAATCTTTTACAGTTTACATCGCCTGAAATCCACAGTGGTGATGGAATAACTATGGAATATGAAAATGTACAAGATGTATGCAAAGGAACAGCAAGGGTGTTCAACATGGCAAGCATTGATGCCACTCTTGACTTAAATTTCTGTTTAAGAAATTAGCTTTTCCTATTTGTACAAAGGGCGGGTAGGAGAGTAATTCCTTGGTGGCCTCATGAATCAACAGATGAAACATCTATGACCCAAGCTGACCCAGGCTAGAACAATTGTAACTTTCCCCTGGAACCTTGATTCTGGACAGAGTGGCATCTCTCTGGGATGGAGAAAACGATCAGTGGTGGCCCTCGGGCTCTGAGAAACAGTGCGCTTCCAGCTTCTTGCACTTTGGGGTCCTCTGGTGTATCCTTGATTCCTGCTGGGGTCCCCAAATCTGGCCCTCCGGCTCTACTTCCCCTTCTCCTGATGGGTGCCCCTCCCTCTTGCCTTTCCAGGGAGTTGTGGGTACTCTGCCTCGGGCTGGTTTGCTGCCACTGTTGGCAACGAGAGGAAACTGGAGCCACTGATCAGTTGTTTGCAGAAACAAGAAAAAGAGATCCCTGGAAGCCTGGGGAAGAGTGCTTCAAGAAGGAAGGATTGGCCAAGAATTTGAAACTTTGGGGCAAAGATCGAAGATAAAAGCAAGACGAGGACTGAAAGGTATTTCTTCAGTTTTCCAACTAACAGGTCACAACAGGAGCGGGCTAGGTGGCAGGGGAGTAAGGACAGAGCGTGGAGAGGCCGCTGATCAGGTGGAGAGCATCCTGGAGGCCTCCTGGCTGGGTGGAGAGAGGGCCTGCAGGGCTGCAGAATGCCTTGGGGCTCAGAAGGAAGAGCCTGAGAGGGGCCAGCTGAAGACCCACAGCGGGGGGAGTGAACGCAGTGCGCTTTCCAGAGATCACTAAGTGCCAGCTAAGTTTCCCAGAGAGAGGGTTCAGAGCGGGGGCAGTGGGAGGGAAGAGACAGGAGAGGGAAGGACTCAGGTACACACCAGAGATGGAGGGAAGAGGAAAACGTGGAATTTGCACTGAGTGATCTGAATCTGGGGTATTCAGGAGCCACTCCTCAGTGTTTGTTGACTTCAGCTGAACAAGCCAAGGAGAGGGAGAGAGAAACTTCTGCCAGAGAGTTGCTGGGCTAAGGGGAGCCACGGAAGACTGAGGTAGGCCAGGAGGGCACCATGGAGGAGGACTGAGCCACCCAGGGCCTGGTGGATCTGCACATTTCATATCCATGAGCAATCGTGCATTTAGGGAACCAGGGTCACACTGTCACCATTTCCCCCCCCAGATGCTGTCTACAGATGACAGGCAGGAGTTCATGCAGTTCAGACTTTTTGAAGCGCCTACTGCATGTATAGTCCTAATGTGGTCACCAACTCCCAACCCTGAGACACCAGGACTGGGATGAAATGTATCCTCTGGTCTTTTCATTTGTTGATGCTTTCTGGTTTAAAAACTCGGCGCTAAGTTCCTAAACTTAAAAAGGGGGACAGGGTGTCAGTTAAACCTCTCCCTTGGTTGTTCAGTTGTTATTGTTGTTTTAATACAGTTTTTATTTTGGAATAATTTCAGACTTATGGAAAAGTTGCAAGATGGTACAAAGAGTTCTCATATATCCAGTTTCCCTGGATTTAACATGTTATCTTATCATGATCATTTGTCAAAACTAAGAGGGTTGGGGTTGTGGCTCAGTGGTAACACACTTACCTAGCATGCCTGAGGCAGTGGGTTCGATTCTCAGCACCACATACAAGTAAGTAAAATAAAGGTCCACCAACAACTAAAAAAAATGTTAAAAAAAAAAAAAAACTGGGCTGGGATTGTGGCTCAGCAGTACAACACTTGCCTAGCACGTGCAAGACCTTGGGTTCGATCCTCAGCGCCATGTAACAATAAATAAATAAAATAAAGGTATTGTGTCCAACTGCAACTAAAAAATAAATACATAAAAAAAAAACAAAACTAAGAAATCAACATTGCGGGGCTGGGATTGTGGCTCAGTGGTAGTGTGCTCGCCTAGCATGCATGAGGCATCGGGTTCAATTCTCAGCACCACATAAAAATAAAGACAAAGTCCATCAACAACTAAAAAAACATTAAAAAAAAAAAAAGGAATCAACATTGCATATTACTATAGATCCTACTGATTTTTTTCCACCAAAACCCCTTTTTTCTTCCTGTTTGAGACTCAAATCCAGTTTACCACAGTGGCTTTAGTGTTTAGTTGTTTTCAAGGAGTAGAAATTAACTCGGTGACATTCTTTCTGTACAAATTTGCAAGAGTTTAAACTTTTCATGTTAGTTAGTGAACTGATCTTTAACAGTTTGAACTCTGTATTTCTTTTATATCAATAATTTGTAGAAAACACACTCGAACACGCACCAAAACCCCTTATGTTCTAATTACAATATTTTCATTCATAATACTTGAGGAAAAGAACCCATAAATTATGTTTATTATGCTTGAATGTTGTAACAGCAGAGCTGCTTTTCTATAAAATCTGTTTAGCACTGGCAATCTGGAGGCAGCCCAGTTGGATCCGCTCACACATCCTTGGGATTAGGATGAGGAGAAAGTTTTGCAAAGGTAGCTGCCCAGTGTGAAGCTCAGCCAGAAAAGCTAGACAGTAAAAGAGGTGATACCGTTTGTCCAGTTATCAGTTTTGTAAGAATTTTTTCTTTCAAAGTCACAGACCCTGGGTTTGATCCCCAGCAACGCAAAAAAGAAAAAAAAAAAAAAGAAAGAAAAAATCCGTGTGGATAAGAAACAAATAAATCTGTATAAATTAAGCAAGAGTAAATTCCTCTCTGTAAATATACACAATATAATATAATTGTGTATATTATAAAAGTATATAATAATTGCATATATTAAAAAGTATATAATTGTGTATATAATATACGCAATTATGCCTGAATAAAGCTGGGAGAAGTAATTTTTATTATTTAGAGAAAATTTTATTAATGTTTACAATCAAGCTCACGTAGATAAGACCTTACATATTGCAGTGTAACCCCTGTACAAATGGAAAAAAAAAAGTTTAACGTTGGGGGAAATGCTTTTAAAATGAGAGTAAATTCCTCTTTTGGGGGGCAGATTTAGTGTCCACCTGAAAGATTTGTTACAGTGGTTTAAAACGCTCTCTAACTTTGTATTACAATCGATCTCAATCTCTGCAGAGAAACGAAATGACTATTGTAAAGTCGACTTTTTTGTTTATGATCACCTTTCTCTCCACCAAAACTAATCTCCGCGCGACCCAGATGGGACTCGAACCCACAATCCCCAGCTCCGGAGGCTGATGCCTTATCCATTAGGCCACTGGGTCACCACAGGATCCGGGCTCTCACACCTTCTCCTTACGTGATACCATCATCGCGGCACCGCCCCCGCGCACCAACGTCTCGCGTAAGGGTGGCGTGTGATTTGGAGGCTGCCCCCAGCGGCAGCAACGGGCGCCTGCGCCCTCCGGCGCCTGGCCTGCCGCTGCGGCATTCACTGCGCCTGCGCAGTCGGTCCTTAGCGGCCGCTCTCGGCCGGTGGCTGTCACTCACTGTCCCGCGCGCCGGCACTTGAGTCCCGGATTCTCGGGAACTTAGTGTGCTGCACGCGGACCGCAGCTGAGCGGTCTCCTTTCCGTTGAGTTCTTCGTGAAAGGTTGTGAATACTGGCTGTAGAGTTGGCGCCACAAGTGAACTTTAAGCAAAATCCCAGTGCCTGCCTTTCTCTCCTGTACTCGCATTCATTCGTCCCGAGTAGGCGTTTGCATTTTCCAGCATGCCCCGGGGACTGTGCACTGAAGGGCGCGGAAGCACTCGCAGATCAGGGCCTCCGCTTTACAGGAACCCCAGCCCTAAACTTCCTGAGCCTCGCCGCCCCCTCCCTCCCTTTCTCTCTTGCTTTTACTCAACAAAGATGAGTTTGTTAATCTGTGTGCTGGGGACTGTTGGCCGATGCCAGGGTGAGCAGGCTTTTTCACCCCAACAGAACTTCAAATCAACCTGCCCTTTCTCCCAAGCACCACTCACCTAGATCCATTTTCCTCACGTCTTCTCTTTGCCTCCGGATTAAAGGTTTTTCTCTTCATTTAAAAATCTTGGATAAGAATTTAGAGACTTCCTGGTTCTATGCACAATATCTCTATGCTCGCTGCATGAAGATGCTGCATTTGTAGGATTTAAAAATACTTGTTTTCTTCTTGCAGATGTAGTATTTGTTCTTTGCAACTTCCAAGAATAACGTAAATGCAAAGGAAATTGAAAGTGGCCCTAGTTCTATCATTTGGAATTAACCACTATTAACATTTTTGTGTATATTTTTAATTTTTTGGGTATGGTATATCACTTTCGTTACCTCTGGCCTTTGAACTATGAGACATCCAGGAATTGCTTTTCATCAAAGCTAAGAAGGTATTCATTGATTGACATTTGTACTGATGGTGTTGCAGAAGCAATGATGGGTAAAACTGGCACCTTAGCAAATTGAGGCTGTACTGGTAGTCAAACTCTTCACTTTCTGCACATGGTAGGAGGAAAAAAACAGCTTTACTTAGCAACGTGGCAGGTAAAGCTGTAAGAATAAATAATTGTATTAAGGCTCCATTCTCAAGCATACATCTTTAACTTTGACAGTCTAGAAAGTATTCATAAGTCATGTCTGCATTTCTGCCCCATACCAAAATATGATGGTTGTCTTTTGAAAAAAGATGTTTGAGAGTAGGCGGGACTAGCTGATTTGTTAATGGGAAGTAAAAAAGCTTTTAGTGACAGACAAACTATGATTGTTTGGACTTGGGCATTCTGCAGGTATTTTTTAGAAAGTGAACAGAGTAAGCGTGGCACTCCAAGAAAATAATGGACACTATTTGTTGTTAATGAAACAAACTTTCAAGAAAACATTTTAAACATTGATATTTTGTGTCTACTACCATAAACTTAGTAGTTTTCAAATAAACATTTTCCTGATGACATAGGTAGTGTTATGAGTATGATTTAAAAAATTTTTTTAAAGTTGTAGATGGACACAATATCTTTCTTTCTTATTTATTTGTGTATTTATTTTTATGTGGTGTTGAGGCTCAAATCCAGTGTCTCATACATGCTAGGCAAGAGTCTACCACTCAACTACAGCCCCAGATCATGAGTGTGATTTTTTTTTTTTATGTACAGTGTGGTTTGTGAACACTTGGAAGATCTGCATAACTCATAGTCCAGTATATTCAAAATGTATATTAGAAAATAATGCTTGAGTTAAATAATGCAGGGGTACAGTACCATATAGAATAGTTTCACTGCCTTAAAAATGTTGTGTGGGCTGGGGTTGTGGCTTAGTGGTAGAACACTTGCCTAGCGCATGTGAGGCACTGGGTTCTATCCTCAGCACCACATAACGATAAATAAACAAAATAAAAAATATTGTGTCCATCTATAACTAAAAAATTTTAAAAAAGGATGCTCTGTGTTCTATCTATTCATTCCTCCCTCCCTCTCTCCCTCCCCCCAAGAATCCCTTCCAACCACACTAATCTTTTTACAGTGTCCAGGGTTTGATTTTTGTCGTTTTTTTTTTTCCCCCTTTGGTACCAGGGGTTGAACCCCGGGAGCATTCAACCACTGAGCCACATCCCTAATCCTTTTTATTTTGAGACAGGGTCTCACTAAATTGCTTAGGACCTAGGTATGATGAGATTGGCTTTGAACTTGTGATCCTCCTGCCTCAGCCTCCTGTTCTTCTCCATAGTTTTGCTTTTTCTAGATTGTCACATACTGTAGTTGTAATCATAAGTATATGGCTTCTGCAGATTGGCTTCTTTAACACAGCTATATGAATTTAAGTTTCCTTCAAGTCTTTTTGTGGCTTCATAGCTCATTTATTTTTATCATTGAATAATATTCCATTGTATGGATATACTACAGTGTATCTATTCATCTACTGAAGAACATCTTGATTGTTTCCAAATTTTGGCAATTAAGCTGCTATAAACATTTGTATGCAACTTTGGGGTAGACATAAGTTTTCGGCTCATTTTTGCCAAATAACAAACATCATGATTCATTCTCACTAGCAATGAATGAGAGTTCCTGTTGGTCAACATACTTACCATCATTGGTGCATTATTAGTGTTTTGGATTTTATCCATATTAATAGTTTCTCATGGTATGTAATCATATCTCATTATTTTGATGATGATGATGATGATGATGATGATGATGATTTTTTGTGGTACTGGAGATTGCACCCAGGGCCTCATACATGCTGGATAGGTGTTCTACCACTGAGCTATATCCCCAACTCTTTTATCTTGTTTGTTTTGAGATACAGTCTTGCTAATTTGCCAAGGCTGGCCTCAAATTTACAATCCTCTTGCCTCAGCCTCCTGAGTAGCTGGGATTACTGACATGCACCACTGTGTCTGGCTGGTATCCCATTATTTTAATTGGAAATTCCCTAATTTCACTGTGCAGTGTCTTGTTGGAGCAATGTTATGTGAGGATCCATGCCAGCAACACTTGCAGAAGCTGGTTTTGGTGGCACATACTTAAAATCCCCAGGAGGACAGCAAGTTCAAAGCCAGCCTGGGCAACTTAGGGAGACCCTTTCTCAAAATAAAAATTGTGAAGGGCTGAGGATGTGGTAAAATGCCCTTGAGTTCAATCCCCGGTTACACACACACACACACAGGACTTGCAGAAAGTGAATGAATGTTGGTGCTGTCAGCAGAATGACACACCAGAAAGTAAAAAGATCCAGTCCAATTTCAGTGTCTCTACTGCCTCATCCATTTTTAGTGTCCTGACCACTAAGTAATTGAGTCATCCTTTCAGGGTGTGAAGTCAACAACAGGACTGGTTGGACACCCAGCAGAGAGGTACCCTCAGTGTCAGGAAGGGCATGTTCCTGAGCCTTTGTCCCTGCTGCCTTGGCCAGGTATTTTATGATCTTATTAATCAAGTTCTGTTCTGGCTAGAGAAAAACACTGAGAGACATCCCCAAAAGAGATCATCATGGCCACCTGGATATTAAGATCCTGTCCCACGGTGGAGGCTTTTGAGTCACTCTTCATATAACTCAAATGCCTATGCCTTCTAAATTCATTCCAAGAGACCCATACATGTGCCTCTTCCCTAAACCACCTATGTCATCAATCCTCCCCTCTTACTTTTCTGAATCCACCGCTGTAGATGATCCTCAGACTTATGATGAGGTTATAGCCTGATAAACCCATTGTAAATTGAAGATATTTCAAGTGGAAAATGAATTTAATATGCCTAACATACCTTAAACTTGCTCATTACAAAGTTGGGTGAAATCATCCAATGCAAAGCCCATTTTATGAGAGAGTGTTAAATATCTCAGGTACCCACACACATGGGCATTTGAAGCCATGATGGATGCAAAGCCACAAAACACGGTAACCAACACCATGTTGCCAACAGTACATTATAGGCCCTCTGTTGTTCAGGGTCGCATGGCTGACTGGAAGCTACAGCTTCCTGCACTGCCCAGCATTGAGGGGGAATATCCTGTGGATACCCCAGAAGCTACAGTTTGGAACTGAAATGTCTCCCAAAGGCCCATGTGTTAAAGACTTGGCCTCATGGGAGGAGGTTAGGTTGCTGGGGGCATCCCCCAAAGGGGGTCATGGGACCCTGCCCCTTCCTCTCTCATTTTGATTCCCAACCACCATGAAGTAAGTGATTTCCTCCAACATGTGCTTCTGTCATGACAAACTGTCCCTGCCTAAAGGTGATGGGGCCAACACATGGCCTGAAACTGAGTCAAGTCAACCTTTTTCCCTGGTAAATTGATTATCAGGTATTTGTTCCTTAATGGAAAGTTGACCTCACACCAGGAAAAGATCAAAATTCAAATTTAAAAGTTTCTACTGAATGTGTTTTGTTTTTGGTACCATCATAAAACCACAAAATCATAAAGTGAACTGTTGTACATCTGGGACCATCTTTCAGTTGCCAGAGGCAGAAAAGCCAATCCAAAATTGGCTTCAGCAATAAGGCATTGTTGTGGCTTAAATATGAAGTGTCCCCCCAAAGCTCCTGTGTGAGGCAGTGCAAGAAAGTTTAGAGGTGGAATGACTGGGTTAGGAGACACTTAACCTAATTCAGTGCATGTGTCCACTTGAACGGAATACCTGGGTGGTAACTAGGCGGGTAGGGTGTGGTGGGAGGAAGCAGGTCACTAGGGACGGGACTTTGGTGTTTATATTTTTCCCTGGTGAGTGGAACTCACTCTTTCCACTTCCTGATGGTCATGTTCTGAGCTGCTTTCCTCCATAGTGCCCTTCTGCCCTCTGTCACGCCCCCTGCCTTGATGTTCTGCCTCATCTAGGGCACAGAGCAATGGAGTCGGCTGTGTATGGACCAAGACCTCCGAAACCTTGGGTGCCAAATAAAGTTGTTCTCGTCGAGTTTTTTGATCACAACAGCGAAAAACCTGACTAAAACAGAAATTCACTGGCTTATACAACTAAATCTAAAGATAGGTTTGCCTTTAGGTGTGTCTGGATTGGGGGTTTAAAAGTGTCCCCAGAATCTGGTCATTCTCTTCTTATTCTACGCTGTTGTACTGTTCCATTCTCAAACAGGTTCTTTCCTCTTCGTGGGAGATTTTGCATACATGACTGTAATTCCCAGTTGTAGAGGGAGTGCACCTGTCTCCTATTAGTCTGAGAATTCCCAGTTCTTTTTTTCTTTTTGGCAGCAGGGTACTGGGGATTGAACTCAGGGGCACTTGACCACTGAGCCACATCTCCAGTCCTATTCTGCATTTTATCCAGAGACAGGGTCTCACTGAGTTGCTTATCACCTCGCATTTAGAGGCTGGCTCTGAACTCGTGAACCACTGGGATTACAGGCATGCACCAGCCACCACGCCCGGCTTCCCACGTCCAGTTCTGTTAATCCACATTGAGTCATGGGCACTGCATGAACCAACCACCCTGATTTAGGGAAGGATTACTTTCCCAGGTTTATGCCAGCTGGAGTCCATCCTGGAGGTGGAGTCCGCCTTGCCCAATCACATGGTCTGGTTTGAGTGAGCACCAGTTCCCTCAGGACACTCAGGAATTACTCTTGTAGCAGAAGAGTGATTATCTGCTGGGCAGTGTAAATAGTTAACACCCATCATGCCAACCAGCTAGCCAAACTGGTTTTTAGTGTTCTAGTGTATAGATCCTCACCTCAAGCTATCTGTCCTTTTAGGAAAATGGTGTATCAGAAAGAGTGCTGCTCAGCTGGGCGCCAGTGGCGAACACCTGTAATCCCAGCTGCTTGGGAGGCTGAGGCAGGAAGATTGAGAGTTCAAAACCAGCCTCAGCAACAGCGAGGCGCTAAGCAACTGAGTGAGACCCGGTCTCTAAATAAAATACAAAATAGGGCTGGGGATGTGGCTCAGTGGTTGAGTGCCCCCGGGGTTCCATCCCTGGTACCAAAAAAAAAAAAAAAAAAAGAAAAGAAAACGAAAGAAAGAAAGAAAGCTGCTCAGAGTTCTGCCTGTGGGAGTTTTAGTGTTTACTCTCCTTCAAGGCCACCTCCACATGAGCCATCAACTAGGAGCAGTCTACTTTGGCCAATGCCACGTGATGCAGATGTGTCTTCGTTTTGCCCACTGAAGTGGTCATTGGATGATACAAATGTCTCCTGAGGCAAGAAATCAGCAGCTGAAAATGTCAATCTCTTGCTCATACAGTTTTCTTCTCCCTCCTGGGTCTGCTTGCTCCTGCTCCCTCCTTCCTGGTTTCTGCCTCACCCTGGAGCACTGCTGTGTCCACCCAACTTTATGGCTGGGGATCAAATGACCCCCAGCTCACCCTTGGAAGCTTGTGCTACCTGGCTTTTCAGTGTTCAGCAGTTACTTAAGAGCTGTTTGCCCGAAAGAGGGGAGTTACCGGCTGAAGAATCCCAAAAAAGGGCACTAATCTCTGTAGTTCCCCCAGATGCAGTTTTGCTCCTGAGTTCCTTTTTTATTAATTTAGTTCTTTTTTTTTTTCAGTTGTTGATAGACCTTTATCAACCCATGACAGGTAAGTGCACTCCACTGAGCCCCAGATCCAGCCCTTAACTTAGTTCTTATTTATTTGCTTATTGGAACTGGAGATTGAACCCACGGGAGCTCTACCAGTAGCTTTCCCACGTCCAGTGGCCATGCTTCTTACAGTAGGGTGAGGAAACTAGCAAGGGTCCCACCAGCAATTGAGAATGTCCATTTCAACCACAGACTCAGGAACAAACAGCCCCAGACCCAAATCAGTGACTTGAGGTTAAAAACCACTTTTATCGTATGACCCTACAGGTTCTACCCTGACTGTAGTGCTGTTCCAAGTCCTCAGAATCAGTCATATTTCCCTTCCCCCTAAACACAGTTATTGTTGAATGGACCGTGGATCCCTTTAGGAAAAATAGGATGGAGGTACCTAGTATGCAAATGTGTTATAACAGTTCCTTCCTAAAGAGTGCCTACCCTTTAAGGACTGTGGGTTTGTGATATAGCTCATACATGGAGATTGGTAACTGGGGCACATAGTTCTCCAGATCCTTTACTGAAGTGTTTATTTTAATGTTCACCAGGACACCTAGGGATGCTGTTGAGGGCAGATTCTGACTGAGGGTACTTGGGAGAGGCCCGAGTGTTTTAACTTGATGCTGATGTTTCAGGGCCATGGACCATGCGTTGAATAGCCAGGAGCTCCCTGTACCCTGTCACCTACAGACCCTGGCAGGTTGGAAACCCACTGGCCGTGCATTTCATCAGTCACAAAAGTTAATCTCTGGTGTGGTTTCAGAAATCTCTCCCAACTCGTGCAAACCATAAAGAGTCTGCCAGCCTACCCACTGCAGGCAGCAAGCTTCATTAATCCATTCCTTGAGGCAAAAATTCTGAATTTGAGCTTGTCGTTTTCTTAGTTCATATTGGCTAATCCAAGGTTTTCTTAACCTCAATCTGAACAATTCTTTTGTCAGGGTTTGTTCAGTGTGTTAAGCAAAAACCATTGGCTTCTCGTCACTGGATACCAGCGGCATCTACCTCCCAAGTTACAACCAAAAATGTCCATAGACATTGCCATAGGTTCCCTAAAAGTCACTGGAAACCATTCAACATGAGCTTGTCCACTGAGCCTACCTCAACTTTCCTCAGCTCCTTTAAATGTGTTTATTGCTACAGCTGTTCTGTCCCTAACGCTTCCCTTTCAGTGGGTGATAACTCAAGTAGGTCATTTGCAATAATGCATTCTGTGGACTGCCATCTCCCATATCAGAATATTGATGAAATCCCCACCTTTCATTCTATCTCAGTCTCTGATTTAAATAGCTCAAAATGCCTCTTGTTTCTCTGTGAGTCTATTGCCAACTTCTTAATCCTAGTGCCAATTGTTCATTCCGTTCGGGAATTTGGGCTGCTAGCAACAGAAGTCTACTTTGAACTGTATTAATTAGACTCACTCTAGCTGTTGTAAAAGATCAACCCTATAATATCTGTGACTTTTCACAAAAGACTCTTTTCCCCCCTCTTTCACGTAAAACTTAAGATGGGAGTTTCTGAGTGGCAGGTGATACAGGGACCCAGAATCCTTCCAGTCTCAACATCTTCCAGATATGGCCCCAACGTGGTTCTTCTTCTCTGCTTCAAACCAACAAAAAGGAGGTAGAAAAAACACACACTCATTTCCTCAACTCGGATTCAGAAGACAAACATATCACGTTCATGTGAACGAGATGGATGGTTCCACCAAATCTGAGACTGAGAAATAGAGTCATTGGCTAGGTGGCCACTTTCCCACAATAATTATTCTAAATGGAGAGAGAGGAACGAGAGCTTTGGTGGAGAATCAGCCATTGCTGCTCTGCTCACATAACTCAGAAAGGGGGTTGTTTGAGGGATGTGCAGTTCACAGAACTGAAAGATGAGTTAACAAGGAGGCCTGGAAGGAAGGCAGAAACCAAAGGATGTCCACCTCAGCAGCGGGTGGTCCCTGTCTCCCTCTCTGGGCTGCTGCTTTCTGACAATCTGAATGGTTATGGACTGAATGTTTGTCTCTCCCACCCCAGCTTGTAAGTGGAAACCATGACCCCCATCTACCCCCATGTAAGACACTGTTCCAGGTGTTGGCAATTCAGCAGGGGACAAAATAGATCAAAACTCTTGCTCTTGGGCTGGGGTTGTGTATCAGTGGTACAGCACTTGCCAAATATGTGAGGCACTAGGTTTGCTCCTCAGCACCACATTAAAAAAAAAAAAAATGAAATAGAGGTATTGTGCCCATCTACAACTAGTGTGTGTGTGTGTGTGTGTGTATCTCTAACTCTCACTCTCATTGAACTTCCATTCTAGTGGAGTTGGAGTTGGGGGTGGTGGTGTCAAAATCCTATTTTTAAAAATCTTTCCAATATAATCAGAGTCTATGAATACAACCGGCCTCAGGCTTGAGCTGACTCAGCTTTGTTTCAAGGATCTACATTTTGGATTTGCTTCTCTGGAGGAATTCTGTACTCAGATTCCCATCACCACAGCACACAGTCCAGTAGAAGAGAGGGAACATCTTACTCTCAAAGGTTTCAGTGGACATTTGATCTCCTTGTTTCATCTTTATCACTGTTTTAGCCTTGTGCTGCTATAACAAAACACAAGGTATTAGCTAATGTACAAAGAAAAGAGGTTTATTTAGCTAATAGATTTGGAGATTCAAAGTGCATCCCCATCTAAACTACAATGGTTGAGAGCATCTGTTCAGCTTTGCAAGGGCCTTCTTGTCTACCTCACAACTTGGCACATGGCATCATGGCAGAAGTACTTTTGAGAAGGAACAATAGAAAGATCACAAGGTGAGATAGGAAGCAAAGACACATTCAGGGCCAGGCTTATTTAATTTAATTAATTTATTTAGTGGTTTGGGGGATTGAACCCAGGGGTCCTTTCCCACTGAGTTACCTTTTTTTTTAGTTATATATGAACACAATATCTTTATTTTTAAAAATTTATTTTTATGTGGTGCTAAGGATAGAACCCAGTGCCTCACACATGCTAGGCAAGTGCTCTGCCACTGAGCCATAGCCCTAGCCCATATCTTTTTATTTTTGAGGTAGGATCTTGCTAAATGGCCTAGGCTGGCCTCAAACTTACAATCCTCCTACCTCAGCCTCTGACCAAAGTCCCCTGTGAATGACATTAATTCCTTCTGAGTCAAGCCTCCAATGACCTAACTACCTCTAAGTAGGCCACATATCTTGAAGATTCCACCACTTCTCAAATATCACCACACTGGGATTAAGCTTCCATCGGGGATACCATCAAGCCATAGTCAAACCACACCATCACAATCACCACACCAATTTTTGTGTTTGGGAAATGGAATGTTCCCATTGGTTTAGGCCAGATGAAGTCCTTCCTGCATCCCCATCTAAACTACAATGGCTGAGAGTTGGTAGAGTGTGGTTCCTCAGGACAACACTATCTTTCTTGCAATTGCAACATTTACATTTTACTTGTGTTTCAGGTCATTTTCAAGCACTGGTACAGAATAGTTAATGAGAGCAAGGATCTCACTTTTCCTGAATCCTGTCTCTGTCATTTGTTGGCCATGTAAACCTCGACAAATTACTTAAGCACTCAAGATTCAGTTTTTACATCTGTTGAGATAATAGTTCTACCTCAGAAAGGTGTGACAAATATATTAATTAATGTACTACACTCAGAACACTTTTTTGGTACTGGGGTGCTTTATTACTAAGCTCCAACCCCAGCTCCTTTTTGTTTTCCCCCACAACATCTTTATTTTATTTATTTATGTTTCTGTGGTGCTGAGGATTGAACTTAGGGCCTTGCACATTGGAGGCGAGCACTCTACCACTGAGCCACAACCCCAACCCCACCTCCTTTTTTTAATTAAAAATTTTTTTTCTTTTTTTTTTTGACACAGGGTCTCACTAAATTTCTGAGGCTGGCTTTGAACTTGCAATCCTCCTGCCTCAGGCTCCTGAGCCGCTGGGATTATAGGCATGTGCCACCACACCCAGCTCAGAACACTTCTGGGAACATCTACTATTTTCAAGCAAAAGAGAAACCAGTTTAACAGTACAGGAAACATTGGATCACATAAGTGTGCAAACCTTCCGAAGTATCACCGCAACCCTCAAACATAGGGCAGATTGTTGATCAGAGCTTGCAAGATTTTTCTACAAATGTTCTTACTCAAATTTCTATGGACTCTCATTCCTATTTAGAAGAAGAGTGCCTGTTTTCCTATCTTCAAGCATTAAACAAAAGAAATAGGCTTCCCAAGTGGACGAATTTAGGTCATGTGCCTGCCCCTGAACCATTCACAGTAGCCAAGAAAATGCCTTGCAGTGATTGGTTTAGAGATGAATTCCTTCCACATTCTTGCACTTAGAGGGATGGGATTATGTTGATTGCTAGTAAGAGCAACCCATCATGAACTCCTTGGCAGGGACACACCAAATGAGGCTGGCATGAATGCCTGCAAGAGAGGAAAAAGTTCACTGTTTGAATTTACTTGTAGTAAAATAAATAAATAAATAAATAAACCAATATAACTTTCCTACAATTACTCTTTTTAAGACACAGAAAAACTGCAGGAAAAAAACCCAAAATGGTCCACGATTTGGATGCTTATAACCATCTTTTAAGTATTTTTTAATGAAATACATGGCAACAGTTTGATGATTTGCTGTGTGATTATGTAAGAGAATGTCTCCCCGCCCCGTTGAGATACATTTGGAAATATTTAAGGGGTAAAGGGACATGAAACAATCAAAAGGCTCAACGATATATAAAAATCAGTTATATGTATGCATGTATACACATGTCTACATAGAAAATGTGGCAACATTAATATTTGGCAGATCTAGGTCAGGTTTTGCCACTCTGTATTTGAAATTATTTAAAACTGATAAGTTAAAAAAGAGGTTGAAGAGGCATAATAAAAATTTTGTGAACATATCTGTGGCTTCTACATGGTCTCATGACACAATTAAAAATATATGTAAATATCGAAACTGAAAAATGCAACACAAATCTGCTCTATGCCTCCCTTCCACCACGTCCAGAAACCCTTGCCAAGACCCTTCCTATGAGGAAAAAAATGCAAATCAATATTTTTATATAAAGACTTTTTTTTTTTAACATGATGAGTTTTAGAATAATTTTGTAGCATTTAAGGAAGCAGCACAGGAAAAAGTCACAGGTACACACACTGCAGAAACGCGGAGCACCCCCAAAACTGGGGCCGCTGACCGCCCCTTCGCGCTGCACGCCGGGACCTGGAGTTTGCCCACTCCAGCCTGCAAAGCGCTCTGGGATCGCCCGGCCACTCCCTCATCTCGCGAGGTTGTCCTCCGTTCTTTTTAGCCGTCTGTTCCCCCCCCCCACCTCCCCGCCTAACGTGTTTTTCAAATCCACCAATGGGTGCATAGCTTAGGCTCGAACCAGCCAATCGGAGTGCGGAGTCACCGGGAAATTTAAATCGCGCCGGCCGGCTGCACGAGGCACACAGTCTCTGGGCTGAGCCGCGGTGGACGTTTGGAGGGCAGCCGATCCGCAACCTGTAAGCCCCGCACCGCCTCTTGTGGAAGCCTGAGCCCGCTGTGCAGGTACAGACTCAGGCCACAGCCGGGTCGAGCGAACGGCTGCCAGCGGGCCACCCTGGCCTTGCGGATGGCGGAAGGGAGGCCCGGGGTTTTATCTGGGCCTGGCCTTGGCCTCCCAGGTTGACGCGGCCTTGGGGCGTCGGTCGTTGATCAGGCGGGTTAATTTCGCAATGCGGGGTTGGGGCTCTAGGGATCTAGGCGCTGCAAACCGCAGCGGAATCCCTAGCGCGTCGCGGCCCAGGGAATCCAGGAGACAGGACCCAGGGCGAATGTCCCGGGGTGTCAAGGTGGCCCTGGCCTCTCACCCATTCCCCGCTGTAGGTCCCCCTTGAAGGGGTTGAAGACACAGGGCTCAGAGACTAAAGATGAGGATGAAGGTGGCAGTTGGGGAGAGATCTCTCCAACACATAGGCCCTAGGTAGGCTGTGTCACAGTGTCACAGCACCGTGGACGAGCATAATGGAATTAAAGACAGCAGATTGTAAGGAGGGCTTTGACTTGTCATCTTTTGGAGTATGGTTTTAGGTGTCTTTGAGTCTGACGCACAATTGATGTCATCCTGATTGGATACATTCACTGGAAATCTCTGGAAATGAAAATGTGTGCAAGATGCTGAAGATGCTGCAGCCCAATGTCACAAGTTTCCAGTGTTGGCAAGATGAAGCGATTTTTATTTAACTAGTGTGGACACTGGGCTTACTTTGATCATTTTAAAAGACAGTAGGGCAGGGAGCGCCTTCAGAGGCCTTCCAAGGACATAGGTTTTTACTGTAAGTCAACTATGTTCCCCTACTTTGTGTTCCATTAACTAATGGACTTTAGAGTATATCTACACTGTCCAATGAGGTGGCGAGCAGAACTTGTGGCTACTGAGCACTTAAAAAGTGATAGTTAGAATTGAAATATGCGGTATGCTGTGTAAGACACACTGTGTGCTATGTGAAATACATATAGGATTTCCAAAATGTGTAAAAAAAAGTAAAATATCTCAATTTTTAATATTGATTCCATGTTAAGTAATATTTTGGATATGTTGTTAAAATATTAAAATTAATTTTGCTTGTTTCTTTTTGTTTTTATGTGCTTACTGGAAATTTTAAATTTATATGGCGTGGATTATATTTCTGATGCATAGTTTCCTTTTAGAGAGGCAGGGATAATTCTCTTTTGATTAAAACCACATCCATAGTGCTGGAAACTTGAAGTGCCTTCTTAGAGTAGAGGTGGATTCAATTTTTGCTTGATAATTCTTATTTAGTTTTCTTATTGACAAAGCAAAATAATAACAGAATTTTTTTTTCCTCCCATTTTTTTAGCTTTCTCCCTTTGTCTCATACCATGTCCACCAATGAGAATGCTAATTCACCAGCTGCCCGGCTTAACAGATTCAAGAACAAGGGAAAAGACAGTACAGTGAGTCTCTTCTGTTGTTTTTCTGTAGTATTTGTCAAATGAGAATATACTTGAGAAGGGGTTAAGACTTAGAAGGATTTTTTTTTTTTTTAATGCCCTCACTTGGCAACAAAAATTGATGTGATAGGTGAACCAATCTGTTATCTTTTCTCAAGGAAATGAGGCGGCGCCGAATAGAAGTTAATGTGGAGCTGAGGAAAGCTAAGAAGGATGACCAGATGCTGAAAAGGAGAAATGTAAGCTCCTTTCCTGATGATGCGACTTCACCACTACAGGAAAACCGCAACAATCAGGTAAATATAATATAGTTCATGAATTATTACCATAATCCAGAAAATCAATATGGATGTTTCTTTGAAATTTACGTAGTAATATTCCATAGTATTATGGTTTTTACTATCAAATCAGTGAAGATTTTTTTCTGCTCCCAATCAGCAATTCTTATGAATATCTTCTTTCCTACTCATCCTCTATAATCTACTAAAGCTGATTCCAAATTCTTTTGAATTCTGACCTTCCTGCAGTTTCCCTGCATTTCTGGCTACTAGCTGGGTACCTTGACCTAACTGTGTTAGGTGTGTTAGTGTTAACTGTGTTCAGAACTAACCACTTTGCAACTTAATTCAGAATTTTTTTTATGTTTTCTATTTTTATTCTTTTTTTTTTTTTTTTTGGTTTTCTTTATTACCAGTGTTCAAATCTTTTTCTTCCTGAAAAATTTATGGTAACTTCCAAATTTATCTTATTCCCTTTATTTTGTATCATATACTCTTTTCTTAAAATTTTTCCAACACTACAGTTGTGTGCCACACTGTTTCCTTTAACTAGACTGCAAATATGATGGTGTTTCTATAGGATTATGTGGAACTGGAACAGGAATGCATAGCTAAAGAAGAGATAAGAGAAAAGAAAAACTGCAGGAAAAGAAAAAGAATTCTAAGGAAGTGAAGGATTTAACAGAAGTTTTTGCAGACCTCAACAAGCTTCTTAAAATGTTTAAGCTGAGCATTGGAGTTCCTGCCTATAATCCCAGCTATTTGAGAGTCTGAGCAGGAGGATTATAAGTTCAGGGATGGTTTGAGCAACCAACTTATCCAGAACCTATCGAACCTATCTCAAAAAAAAAGGGTGTGGGGATGTAGTTCAATGCCCCTGGGTTCAGTCCTCAGTATGAGAGGGGATCAAAAAGATGGACTCCACTACTGAAAATGACTAGAGAATGTTCATGGTACATTTTCTCCTTATAAGTAAACCTCTTATGAAAAACATCAAAAGCAAAACAACATGGGCACATTTCTGAAAAGAATGACTCCTCCTTAAAAAGAGCTTGAGCTGTGCATGGTGGTGCTCGCTTGTGATCCCAGCAACTCCCAAGGCTAAGGAAGGAGAATCAAGTTCAAAGCCAGCCTCAGCAAAATTGAGGCACTAAGCAACTGGTGGGATCCTGTCTCTAAATAAAATACAAAATAGGGCTGGGGATGTGGCTCAGTGGTCGAGTGCCCCTGAGTTCAATCCCTGGTACAAAAAAAAAAAAACTTGAGGCAGGTCTTTCATGAAGTGTTCCAGAAGGCACTGTTACCGTAGGAAATGCCAGCTTCATGTACAATACCGCTCCAGTGGACCTATGTGGGCTGAGATGGGGAGGTGGAAGACAGTAATACATGTAGTGCTGACCCTGTACAGGCCTAGGCTGATGTGTATACTCATATCTTAGTTTTTAATTTAAAAAAGTACGTAAAGTTCAAAACTGAAAAAAGCTAATAAAATGAGGATAAATAAAAAGCATTGCATATCTAATGTGTTTTGTATTTTAAGATAAATTTTACAAAATCAAAATGTTCATAAATTATAGGAAGCTAAGTTTAATTATTTATTAATTTATTGAAGAAACATTTTTTATAAATTTAGAGTAGCCTAAGTGTACAGAAGTATATAGTTTAATGTCAGACCTTTGAATTCACTCATTGGCCCAGCCAGTACAACTTCTAGTCCTGCAAGCTCCATCATGTCAAGAGCCTTGTACCTTTTTAAAATCTTTTCTCTTGTACCTTTTTTACATTTAAATATGTCTGGATGCACAAATATTTGGCATTATGCTAGAATTGCCTGTTGTATTCAGTACAATAACATGCTATATGGGTTTATAGCCCAGGAGCAATAGTTATGTACCATACAGCCTAGAGTATAGTAGGCTGTACGTTCCAGGTTTGTGTAAGTACACCCTATGATGTTTGTATATGGATAAAAATCACCAAACAACACATTTCTCAGACTATCCCCAGCATTGAGTGATGCCTGTTACTGTTTTAGGCATGTTCTCTCTCTGCTAAAAATCAATATTCTATAAAGGCCCTCAATAAATTAGATCCAGTTAGATCTTCAGATATATCCCTTTCATCTTAAAAAATACTGGACACTGTCCTACACTTGAACTCAGGACCACTGACCCACATCCCATTAGAGACAGGGTCTCACTGAGTTGCTTAGTGCCTCACTTTTGCTAAGGCTGGCTTTGAACTCTGGATCCTCCTGCATCAGCCTCCTGAGCTGCTATTATTATAGGCGTGTGCCACCACGCCCTGCTCCTTTTAAATTATTTTTTAATTCTTCTTTTCTAGTTGTAGATGGACACAATATCTTTATTTATTTTTATGTGGTACTAAGATCGAGCCCAGGGCCTCACTCATGAGAAGCAAGCGCTTTACCACTAAGCTACAACGCAAGCCCCCCTTTTAAATTAAAAAAAAAAAAAAAATTATTTTTTGTAGTTTTAGGTGGACAGCATGCCTTTGTTTTCTTTGTATGTGGTACTTAGGATCAAACCCAGTGCCTCATGCATGCTAGGCAAGTGCTCTGCGGCTGAGCTACAGCCCCAGCCCTGCTCCTTTTAAATTTTTGAGGGTCTCACTAAGTTGCTGAGGCTGGTCTCCACTTTGTGATCCTCTTGCCTCAGTCTGCTGAGTAGTTGCAGTTATAGGCATGCAACACCATGCCTGACTCCTGCCTGCCTTTTCTAGGATTCTATTACTCAAATCCCTTCATCTTATAATAACCTAAGGCACTGGCAGAAAGTACTGAGTGAATGCTGTCTAGGAATATTTAAGTTTTTGGTATCAGATTTTGAACTCAGGAGCATTTCACCACTGAGCCACCTCCCTACCCCACCCCTGCCTTTTTTTTTTTTTTTTTTTTTTTTTTTTTTAGTTAGACATAGGTCCTTGCTAAGTTGCTCGGACTGGCTTTGAACTTGTGATCATCGTGTCTCAGCCTCCTGAGCCTGTGCCACTGTGCCTGGCCTATAACATTTATTTTATTTGTCTTCTTGTCACATTTTTACTGTTAAGTTGTGAGCTCCTAGAGAAAGGGGCACTTTTGATTTTAGTACCTGGGATTGAATCCAGGGATGCTGAGCCACATCCCCAACTCTTTTTTTAAATTTTTATTTTGAGATTTACTAAATTGTTTAGGACCTCAGCCTCCTGAGCTGCTGGGATTACCAGTGACAGCAGTGGCACCCAGCCAACACTGTTGACAGAATGCTTAAATAACTTGAGACTCCAATGAAACAACAAATTTCAGAACTGTTTTACATATAAAATTAATATTTAGCAGGTAAAGTTAAATGTAGGGCCAAACTTTTAGTAACTTACTATAAATCTAAGTGAATGGCAAGCATGGATTATATTTTTTAAATTTGGCCTTAAAATAATCTGTAAATTTCCCTTTTTCTTTCAGGGCACTGTGAATTGGTCTGTTGATGACATTGTCAAAGGCATAAATAGCAACAATTTGGAAAGCCAACTCCAAGCTACTCAAGCTGCTAGGTAAGTCTTATGTTCTCTAGTACGGGCAACCTTAAGATATTAAGAATTGTTAGAATTTTTTGGCAGGAAGGGGACAGCTTTAGGCTTTTTTCAAATTTTTCCTAAGGTAAAACCAGGTATGGTGGCACACATCTATAATCCCAGCACCTCAGGAGACTGAGGCAGGAGAATCACAAATTCTAGGCCAGCCCAGCAACTTGGAGACCCTGTCTCAAGTAAAAAAAAATAATAATAAAAGAACTGTGGGGGGGCAGTTATAGCTCAGAGGTACAGCACTCTGGGTTCAAGCCCCAGTACTGGAAAAATTATTTTTTTCTGTATGTGATACTTTTAACTATAATTTTCTATATTCCTTAAAATTCCACCTTCAGTGATTAATTACTGTTAACTTTTTGGTGTACTTTAAAAATATAAAAATTCTGTCCAAGTAGCATTTCAAGTCAAATTTTTTGCAAGGATGCAGAAATATTTTTATTTTTGGAATAAAGGTATTTAGCTGTACCACATATGTAGCACCATATGTCATCTCTTCAGCTTGTTATGTTCCTGGTTGTCTTCAGTATGTAGTGCTCAGCAGGTAGTGCTTGTTTAAAAGATTGTCTAAAGTTCTAAATGCTCAAATTCCATTTTAAATTGTTTTTTCACACAAATGTCTTCTGTTAATCACCTTTAACTTTTGTTTCTCTTTTTCTTTTCTCTTAGGAAATTGCTTTCTCGGGAAAAACAGCCCCCCATAGATAACATAATTCGGGCTGGTTTGATTCCAAAATTTGTGTCCTTCTTAGGCAGAACTGATTGTAGTCCTATTCAGTTTGAGTCTGCTTGGGCACTCACTAACATTGCTTCTGGGACATCAGAACAGACGAAGGCAGTGGTGGATGGAGGTGCTATCCCAGCGTTTATTTCTCTCTTGGCATCTCCCCATGCTCACATCAGTGAACAAGCTGTATGGGCTCTAGGAAACATTGCAGGTACTTCCACTTAAAATTTTTTTTGACTGAATATATCTAATCATAATGAGGTGGGAGAAGGGCTGTGTTACAAGTTATAGTGACTTGTGTGTCAAGTTTTGATCTTGCTTCTGGCCCTTATTAGGGATGAGAGAGGCATCTAAAAAAGGCACCAGAGAGGCATCTAAGTAAGTTAGGGAGTTTCTGAGGATGTATTCAGTCACTGAGTGTTGATGGTGCTGGACCTGCAGATGTGATTAATCTTGCTTTCGTTTCAGGTGATGGTTCAGTTTTCCGAGACTTGGTTATTAAATATGGTGCAGTGGACCCACTGTTGGCTCTTCTTGCAGTTCCTGATATGTCAACTTTAGCAGTAAGTTACTAACATTAAGTAAAGCTACTTGCATTTTATTCTGATTTCTCCTGCCTTTCAAGACAGGCCCTTATTACTTTTTTCTTTTCCCTCAGTGTGGTTACTTACGTAATCTTACCTGGACACTTTCAAATCTTTGTCGCAACAAGAATCCTGCACCCCCATTAGATGCTGTTGAGCAAATTCTTCCCACTTTAGTTCGCCTTCTGCATCATGATGATCCAGAAGTATTAGCAGATACCTGCTGGGCTATTTCCTACCTTACTGATGGTCCAAATGAACGCATTGAAATGGTTGTGAAAACAGGAGTTGTGCCCCAACTTGTGAAGCTTCTGGGAGCTTCTGAATTGCCAATTGTGGTAAGTTAATCATTAGATAAGTAAGGAGGATAACTGATTGATAATATTGAAATATTATTTATTTTCAGGCAATGATGGGACTCTTGCTTGTCAAAACTTTTAGGATAGAGAACTTTTTTTTTTTTTAATATTTATTCTTAAGTTTTAGATGGACACAGTATCTTTATTTTACATTTATGTGGTGCTGAGGATCTAACCCAGTGCCTCGTGTATGCTAGGTGAGCACTCTACCTTTGAGCCAAACCCCAGCCCCGGGATAGAGAACTTTTGAACAATATTGGAAAAACTAAAAGTTAACCATCGGAATTTTTTTCTTTCTTTCTTTCTTTTCAGACTCCTGCTCTCCGAGCCATAGGGAATATTGTGACTGGAACAGATGAACAAACTCAGGTTGTGATAGATGCAGGTGCACTTGCTGTCTTTCCCAGCCTGCTGACTAACCCCAAAACTAATATTCAGAAGGAAGCTACGTGGACAATGTCAAACATCACAGCTGGCCGGCAGGACCAGATACAGCAAGTCGTCAATCATGGATTAGTCCCATTCCTTGTTGGTGTTCTCTCTAAGGTAGCAAAATCTTAGGATTTCTTTCTTTATTTATTTTATATACTTTTGGATATTGATGGATCTTTATTTTGTTCATTTATTTATATGTGGTGCTGAGAATCCATCCGGTGCCTCACACATGCTAGGCAAGTGCTCTACCATTTAGCCACAACCTAAGCTCCAAAATCTTAGGATTTAATCAGATAACTGTTGGTATTTATAGGCAGGCTTGCTTGGTAAGATTTTTTTTCTTTCCAGTACTAGGATTTGAACCCAGAGATGCTTTGCCCCAGCTCCTTTATTTTTGTTTCTTTTTTTTTTTTTTCCTGGCTCTCTTAAGTTGCTGAGGCTGGCCTTTAACTTGTGATCCTCCTGCCTCAGTCTCTCAAGTTACTGGAATCCCAGGCCTGTACCACGAGGCCCAGCAAGATTCTCTCTCTCTCTTTTTTTTTTTTTTAATTTATTTTTTAGTTGTGGATGGATGTAATACCTTTAATTTTACTTATATATTTTTATGTAGTGGTAAGGATTGAACCCAGCGCCTCACACATGCTAGGCAAGTGCTCTACCACTGAGCTACAACCCCAGCCCCATAGCAATAGCCATTAACCCTTTTCACTCAAGGTTGGATAGAACCAGTTGGGTAGTTTTAGGCATTGTTTTTGTGATATCTTATTTCTTTTGACTTTTCTGAAGCAAAACTGTTTTTTTTATGTTTATCAGGCAGATTTTAAGACACAGAAGGAAGCTGTATGGGCTGTGACCAATTATACAAGCGGTGGGACAGTTGAACAGATCGTATATCTTGTTCATTGTGGCATAATAGAACCATTGATGAACCTCTTAACTGCGAAAGATAGCAAAATTATTCTGGTTATTCTGGATGCCATTTCAAATATCTTTCAGGTAAGTTCTAACAAGGTGGTATTTGTTTGAGTTTGTTTTGTCATGATCATTTTACTTTTAGACTTGGTGGGGGCAGCTAAGTATACTCAGTAGGCCACAGAAAGCCTGTTGATGTGGAGCCACATTCTCTTTTTTGAAGAGATGGGGTGTCTAGCCAATGCTACTCTTGAATTCCTAGGCTTAAGCCATTCTCCTGCTTTATCCTTTGAGTAGCTGGGACTATACTATACATGTGCACCACCATAGAACAAGGAGATGGGAAAAGGATGATGTATTTGTCTTAAAGTCAGGTTCTTCGGGGGAGATTATCCATACCACATTTTGGTGAAATCAAATTTGAATGATTTATTTATCTAATATTTTTCTTTTGATTCCATCTCTAATTCAACCAAGCATTCCAGCAGCTGGCACTTTGTCATAGTAATTGATGGTAGTTAAGTGCTACTCATTAACTTCTATACTTCTGATTCTGGATATTTTTACATATAGAGTGAAGTCTGGAACAAGGAATGCTAGTGTTCCAGTCTCTGCATGTAAACAATTCATCAGTATGTGGCCAGTGTTCCTAATCACTCATCTAAAATTCCAAAATTATTTTGAAGCAAATCAGTTATGTCATGTGTATATTTATTTATCTCCTAAAATTGAGGACTTTTGAAAGAAATTTAACTTTGCCTGATGTGATATGCCTTACCCATAATCCCAGCTACTTGGGAGGCTGAGGCAGGAGGATCGCAAGTTTGAGGCCAGCTTGGACAACTTGATGAGACACTCAAATTTTAAAAAGGGGCCAGGATTATAGCTCACTAGTAGAGCACCCCTGAGTTCAATCCCTAGTAACCACCCTAAACTCCATACCACAAATATTCCTATCAGAGAAATCTGTTTTTAGCACATCCATGATAAGCCATGTTTGTCCATAGACAGTGATTCTTTACCTTCACTACACTTTGAGATTATCTAGGGTGTTTTTACAGAGGAATATTTCTGTTTCCAGTGCAGACTGATTGAACTCGAATGTGGTATTGCTTTAGTAATTGCCCATGTGATTTTGATGTACGGAAAAAGTTGCAATCTAAGATCTCTAAGATCTCTGTGGCTGACAGCTACAATCATTAGTAGGCTAAGAGATCTGATCACCTTGAAAATTTCCAGAAAGTGTAAAATGGACATAAAACTATCACAGTGTTGTTGAAGCAACTGTTAAGGGGTTATTTCTGTCTGCTACATATTAGTATGAAAATATGGATATTGTTTTTGGCATTGAAACAACATTCAAGAGTATAGGCCAGTAAACTTTGAATTTTTTTTAGGCTGCTGAGAAACTAGGTGAAACTGAGAAATTGAGTATAATGATTGAAGAATGTGGAGGCTTGGACAAAATTGAAGCTCTACAGAACCATGAAAATGAGTCTGTGTACAAGGCCTCCTTAAACTTGATTGAGAAGTATTTTTCAGTAGAGGTAAGTACTGATCCTTAGGAGGATCCTTAGGAGGCTGAGGCAGAAGGATTACAAGTTCAAGGCAAGCCTGGGCAACTTAGTGAAACCCTGCCTCAAAATACAAATGAAAAGGGCTGGGGATGTAGCTCAGTGGCAGAGCACCCCTGGGTTCAATCCCCAGCACCACAAAAACAAACAAAAGAATAAGCGCAGACTTTTAGACAAGCTATTGCTTAGAAGTGTGCCATGTTTGTTGTTTATAGTATTGTTGTTTTTTTAACATTTTCAGGAAGAAGAAGATCAAAATGTTGTGCCAGAAACTACCTCTGAAGGCTATACCTTTCAAGTTCAGGATGGGACTCCAGGGACCTTTAACTTCTAGGCTGTACAGCTGAGGCATAGTTTGTTGTGTACTATGTTCGGTATAAGTTTGTCTTACTGTTTCTCTACTAAGAGCTCTTTTTAAATGTGGTTTGTTATTGTAGCACTTTTTACAACAAAACTATACTTGAACAGTTCCAAACTGTACATACTGTATGAAACTTGTCCTCTAAATGGGTTTCTTATTTCTATGTGGAATTTCATATCTTACAGTGTCCTGTAAATAAAGATTAAATTCCACCCTTTTCTTTACTTCACCATGCCTGTGTGTGCTTTATAAGTTTAGACTCTTAATTGTAAATGAAGAGTAACCTAAGCTAACCGATGTAACTAACCAGAGGTGATTCCTGGTTGCAGGCATCACTTGATGTCAGGTTTGTGATGTCATCAAAGATATACCCGATTGTTCCTGCCAGATTTTGAGCCTCCTGGCTTTGGTCTAGGATTCTTCCCCTTTTGGTCCTAATGGTTCCTAAGGCTAGTCTAGAACTTGTGATCTTCCTTCCTTGGCCTCCCAGTTTTTAAGTACTGTGATCAGTTTTCTGCTCATTAGATTGGTGGCCAAGATAAGCCAAGTCTCCACTGCTGAAATGTGAAGCACTGACAACTGCTTTTCCCATGGAACCCATGGTGATGGAGGTGGGGATGTGAGTGTAACAAAAAAGTGATTTATGACCTGTAGGGCTACTGTAGTCAGTAAAGAACTGAATATAGTATTTTTGTCGCTAGTAGTACACTGCAACAGATTTCCATATACCTTCTCTTGACTACGCGAGAATATTTCCCCCCCTAGTTCACTGATACACACATAAATATCATTTTGCCTTTTTCAGATAACAGGGTTTTTTAAAGTCTTTCAATGGAACAGAATGTTTAAGACTTATCTTGTTAGGGTACAAAGCTAAAGGACACTGGCTAATGCGTATTTAAAATACTTTCCACAGCCAAGTTCCCAACATGGAACACTAAACCTCCATGTTACATGTTTGGAGCCCTGGGTCATTTTCAGGTTTTTCTGTACGAAGATTCCCAAAGGGAGGAGAAACCTTGGCTCTACCTTCCTACCTACTACTCACTTCCCTCCTTCCTTTCCCCAACCTGAGTCCTTTCCTAGAAGCTGGATCTTCAACTTGAGAAAAGGTAATGTAAACTAGGACACTCCAGGTTTCTGCTTTAAGACAGAGGAGCTTAATAACTTCAGGAGGACTAGTCCAGTAGACACACTGATAAGTGTAAGGTCTGGATTTGTTAAACGCATGACTTAATGGTGAGGTCATGGACAGGAGATAGCTAATTTCCAAAAATACATTCCATATTTTAGATAAAATTCTTAACATATTAGTTTCCTTGGAGTTATTTGAAATCCATAGAAGCAGGGATGTTTTCATTTAACTCATCTGTGGGCCAAGTTTTGTATCTTTGAGAATGACTACATAACAATTTTTTTTTTTAGGAATTTAAAATAATTTGTTTTAATTAGTTATAGATGACAGCAGAATGCATTTATGCACTTTGATATATACAAATGGGATAGAATTTCTCATTTTTCCAAGTGTACATGTTACAGAATGATATTGGTCATGTAGTCACATAGATACATACAATAATAATGTCTGTTTCATTCTACTCTCTTTCCTATGCCCACATCCTCTTCCCTCTCCTCCCATCACTTCCCTCTACCTAATCTAAGGTAACGCTATCCTTCCCTAGTGCCCCCTGCTTTATTGTGAATTAGCATCCACATTACAGAAGACATTTGGCCTTTGGTTTTGTGGGATTGGCTTGTTTCACTTAGCATGATATTCTCCAACTCCAACCATTTACTGGCAAATGCCATAATTTCACTATGAGTAATATTCCATTGAGCATATATACCACATTTTCTTTATCAGTTCATCTATTGAGGGACACCTAGGTTGGTTCCATAGTCTAGCTATTGTGAATTGAGCTTCTATAAACATTGATTTTAAGTCCTTTGGGTATAAACCAAGGAGTGGGGTAGCTGGGTCAAATGGTGGTTCCATTCCAAGTTTTCTGAGAAATCTCCATACTGTTTCCCATAGTGGTTGCACCAATTTGCAGTCCCACCAGCAATCTATTTGTACCATTTTCCCTACATCCTTCCCAACATTGCCTGTATTCTTGATTGCCATTCTGACTAAAGTGAGTAGTTTTGATTTGCATTTCTCTAATTGTTGATCAATTGTATTTCTTCTTTTGAGAAGTGTCTGTTCAGTTCCTTAGCCCATTTATTGATTGGGTTATTTGTTTTTTTGGTGTTAAGTTTTTTGAGTTCTTTATGCTTTATCACAGGTGCATGTGATAAAGATTTTCTCCCAATCTATAGGCTCTCATGTTATTGATTGTTTCCTTTGCTGGGTAGAAGCTTTTTAATTTGAATCCATCCCATTTATTGATTCTTGATTTTACTTCTTGTGCTTTAGGAATCTTGTTAAGGAAGTCAGATCCTAGGCCAACGTGGTGAAGATTTGGGCCTATTTTTTTCTTCTATTAGGTGCAGGGTCTCTGTTCTAGTGTCTTTGATCCACTTTGAGTTGATTTTTTGTGCAGGGTGAGAGAGAGATGTTTAATTTCTTTTTTGCTACATATGGATTTCCAGTTTTGCCAGCACCATTTGTGAATGTTTTTGGCACCCTTATCTAGTATGAGATAACCGTATTAATGTGGGTTTGTCTCTGTGTGTCTATTCTGTACCATTAGTCTACAAGTCTATTTTGGTGCCAATACCATGCTATTTTTTGTTACTATAGCTCTGTAGTATACTTTAAGGTCTGGTATTGTTGTGCCTCCTGCTTCATTTTTCTTGCTAAGGATTGCTTTATCTATTCTGGGTCTGATTTTTCCAAATAAACATTCACAACTGCTTTTTCTATTTCTATGAAAAATGTTATTGGGATTTTTAATAGAAATTGCATTAAATCTGTATAATGCTTTTTGGTAGTATGCCCATTGACAATATTAATTTCTGCCTATCCAGGAGCATGGGATATCTTTCTATCTTCTGAGGGTTTTTTTCTGTGGTTTTTCATTGTAGAGGTCTTTTATCTATTTTGTTAGATTGATTCCTAAGGATTTTTTTTTTTTTTTTTGAGGCTATTGTGAATGGAGTAGTTTTCCTAATTTCTCTTTCAGTGGATTCATTGCTGATGTATAGGAATGCATTTGATTTATAGGTGTTGATTTTATATCCTGCTACTTTGCTGAATGCAATTATTCTAGATATCTTCTGGTGGAATTTTTTGGATCTTCTAGATACAGAATCATGTCCTTAGCAAATAGTGATAGTATGAGTTCTTCTTTATCTATCTGTTTCCCTTTAATTTCTTTCTTTTGTCTAATTGATCTGGCTAGATTTTCAAGGATGATGTTGAATAGAAGTGGTGAAAGAAGACTTCCTTGTCTTGCTCCAGTTTTTAGTGGGAATGTTTTCAATTTTTCTCCATTTAGAATTATGCTGGCCTTGGATTTAGCATATATAGCTTTTACAATGTTGAGGTATGTTCCTACTATCCTTAGTTTTTCTAGTGTTTTGAACATGAAGGGTGCTATATTTTGCCAAATGCTTTTTCTACATCTATTCATTTATTTTTATGTGATGCTGTGGATTGAACCCAGGGCCTCGCCGGTGCTAGGTGAGCACTCTACTGCTAAGCCACAACCCCAGCCCCTTTTCTACATCTATTGAGATGATCATAAGATTCTTGTTTTTAATTCTATTAATATGATGAATTAACATTTGTTGATTTCTGTATGTTGAACCAACCCTGCATCCCTGGTATGAACCCACTTGATCATGGTGCACTATCTTTTTAATAATTTTTTTATGTGATTTGCCAGAATTTTATTGAGAATTTTTACATCTATGTTCATCAGGGATATTGGTTTTCTTTCCTTGATGTGTCTTTGTCTGGTTTTGGTATCAGGGTAATATTATCCTCATAGAAAATGAGTTTGGAAGGTTTCCCTTCTTTTCTATTTCATGGAATACTTTGAAGAGTATTTGTGTTAATTCTTCTTTGAAAGTCTTGTAGAACTTGACTGAGAATCTGGTCCTGGCCTTTTCTTGGTTAGTAGGCTTTTTATGGTGTCTTCTATTTCATTACTTAAAATTGATCTGTTTAAATCATGTATGACCTCCTTATTCAGTTTGGGTAGGTCATATGTCTCTAGAAATTTATCAATGTCTTCGTTATTTTCTATTTTATTAGAGAATAAATTTTCAAAATAGTTTCTAATTATCTTCTTTATTTCAGTTTTTTCCATTGTGATATTTCCTTCTTCATCTTGTATTTTAGTAATTTGAGTTTTTTCTCTTCGTTAGCATGCCAGGGGTTTACCTATTTTATATATTTTTTCAAAAACCAACTTTCTGTTTTGTCATTTTTTTCTTTTGTTTCGATTTCTTTGATTTCAGCTCTGATTTTAATTATTTCCTGTCTTCTACTGCTTTTGGTGTTGATTTGTTCTTCTTTTACTAGGACTTTGAGATGTAGTGTTAGGTCATTTATTTGTTGACTTTTAATTTTTTTAATGAATGCACTCAACACAGTAATCTTTCCTCTTGGTACTGCCTTCATAGTGTTCCAGAGATTTTGACATGTTGTATCAGTGTTCTCATTTACCTCTAACAATTTTTTTTATTTCATCCTTAATTTTTCTACTATCCATTCATCATTCAGTCATGTATTTTTTTAGTCTCTATTTGTTACAGTAGCTTCTTTTTTATTTTATCATTGATTCCTAATTTTATTTTATTGAGGTCTGATAGAATGCAAGGTATTATCTCTGTTTTTTTGTATAGAGTTGCTTTGTGGCATAAGATATGGTCTATTTTAGAGAAGGATCCATGTGCTGCTGAGAAGAAAGTATATGTGCTTGTGGATGGATGAAATATTCTATATATGTCTGTTAAGTCTAAATTATTGATTGTATTATTTAGTTCTATAGTTTCCTTATTTAGTTTTTGTTTGGAAGATCTGTCCATAGTGAGGTGTGTTAAAGTCACCTAGTATTATTATATTGTGGCCTATTTGACTCTTGAAAAAAAATTTTTTTTTCAAAGAGAGAGAGAGAGAGAGAGAGAGAGAGAGAGAGAGAATTTTATTTATTTATTTATTTATTTATTTTAGTTTTCGGCGGACAACATCTTTGTTTGTATGTGGTGCTGAGGATCGAACCCGGGCCGCATGCATGCCAGGCGAGCGCGCTACTGCTTGAGCCACATCCCCAGCCCTGACTCTTGAAATTGAGAAGGATTTTTTTGATGTACATAGATGCTCGATTGTTTGGGGCATAAATATTTGTAATTGTTATGTCCTGCTTATATCTACTTTAGAAGTCTGAAATGTCCTTCTTTGTCTCTTCTGGTTAAATTTGGTTTGAAGTCTACTTTATCTGAGATGAGGATGGAAACCCCTGCTTGTTTACGTAGTCCATATGAGTGATAAGTTTTTCCCCATCCTTTCACCTTCAGCCTGTGGATGTCTTTGCTCATGAGGTGAGTCTCTTCAAGACAGCATATTGTTGGGTCTTGCTTTTTAATCCAATCTTCCAATCTGTCTTTTGATTGATGAGTTTAGGCCATTAACATTCAAGGTTATTATTGAGATATGACTTGTATTCCCTGTCATTTTGATTTATTTCTGTTTTTTTAATTTGTCTTAGTTTTATCATTTGGTTGAATGTCCCTTTAGTGTAGATCCTCTCTTTGCTGGTTTTCATTTCATCGTCATGGAGTATTTTGTTGAGAATGCTCTGTAGTGTAGGTTTTCTAGTTGTGAATTCTTTTAATTTTTTTTTTCTCAAAGAATGTTTTAATTTCATCTTCAATTTAATTTTCATCTTCAATTAATGTTTTAATTTCATCTTAATTTTGCTGGATATAAAATTCTTGGTTGGCATCTGTTTTCTTTCAGAGCTTGAAATATATTATTTCAGAACATCCTAGCTTTGTTGAGAAATCAGTTTAGATCCAAACTGGTTACCCCTTATACATAATTTGATTTTTTTCTCTCACAGCCTTTAAGATTTTATCTTTATTCTCTGTGTTAGTCATTCTCATTATTGTTGGGAGTTGCCCCGGCTCCAAAGACTAATTTCCCCATCCCCCAAGAAGAGCCGTCCAATCGTCCTGCTGGCTCACATGATCCTTACCCACCAATCAGACTAGCCCTGCTGGCTCACATGATCCTTACCCACCAATCAGAAAGCACCCCATGCCAACTGTCAAACCCTTCAACAATTAAACTGTCATAACTGTTAAACCACCCCGGCTCTATAAATATGCAGAGCTGTTCCTCAATAAACGGGCATTTTCTCCGACGGCAAGCCTTGATCGTTCTTTCAATTATAATGTGTCTTGGTGTGGGTCTGCCATAATTTTGTACATTTGGGGTCCTGTAAGCCTCTTGTATTTGATTTTCCATTCCATTCTCTAGGTTTGGGAATTTTTCTGCTATGATATCATTGAAAAGATTGTGCATTCCTTTGGTTTGTATCTCTGCTCCTTTATCTCTTCCGATAACTCTTAAATTTGATCTTTTCATGTTATTCCATAATTCTTGGATGTTCTGTTCATGGTTTGTTACCATCTTCTCTGCATGTTCAACTCTACTTTCAAGATTATATATTTTGTCTTCATTGTCTGAGGTTCTGTCTTCCAATTGGTCTAGTCTGTTGGTGATGCTTTCTATTGAATTTATAATTTGGTTTACTGATTCCTTCATTTCAAGGATTTTTTTTTTTTTTCACAATCTCTAACTCTACTGAAATGGTCTTTCATTTCCTGTATTTTTCCTTTGATTTCACTCCTTATACTATCCTTTATTTTTCATATCAATTTAGCTATATACAATCTGAACTCCTTGTTGGACATTTTTTTTAATGTTTAGTTTTTTAGGTGAACACAATATCTTTATTTTATTTTTATGTGGTGCTGAGGATCGAACCCAGTGCCTCACACATGCCAGGCGAGCACGTTACCACTTGAGCCACATCCCAAGCCCCTCTTGGACATTTTCTACTGTGTTATCAGTGGTTTCTGTTGGTGAAGCGTCTTGGTTTGTTTGGGGCACTTTATTCCCTTGTTTTTTCATGTTGTTAGTGTGTTTTCCCATCTAAAAGTATGGATCTAAGGCAGGATAAATTCTACCCTGTAGACCTATAGTGTCCCTGAAGGTTTCCAGCACTTCTACTTTACTGGTAAGACCAATATCAACAGCACCCAGTGTATACAATATATAGCCTCCAACCTAATAGCTCCCACTATGGTGTCTACTGCTTTCTCACATTAAACCAAAATGATGAGTTCAATAACTATCTATAGTACAAACAATTTGTCAAAACGATTTACAATTTCAAATGGTGGATGAGAGAACAGAGGTAATATAGTACGCAATATTTGCGAGGGAGGAAGAGAAAAGCTAGATGTAAAAATTCACAGGAAGAGTGGAAGAGGAGCCGACAGAGATTGGCTGTTGGTTGGAGAAGAGTTGGAAAGAAAATAGAAGAGAGGAAGGATATGAAGAAAGAGAAAAAATTAAAGACATAAGAATACAACAAAAATGCAAAGCACCATTCATATATCATTGTCCTCTACCCACTGATGCTTGAAAAACATCCTGTTCCAAATATGGTAGAGAGATTAGTGAATCAAAAAATAGAATAAATCTTGCCGGGCTGGGGTTGTGGCTCAGAGGTAGAGCGCTTGCCTAGCATGTGTAAGGCCCTGGTTTTGATCTTCAGCACCACATAAAAATAAAATAAAGCTATTGTGTCCACCTATACCTAAAAATAAATTTAAAAAAAAATCTTGCTGCAAAGTCGAATTGTCTCTATCAGTTTTCAACAGATTCTTAGCCCTGACTCTGACATCTCTCAGGATCACCAAACCCAGATCAGCCCTCGCAAACCCAATCTCTATCCCACTGATCTGGGCCTCAGTTACCTCAGGGTCAGCCACGCTGCAGTCCCAAGGTCTCAATGCTGCTCCTACTTGCAGAGAGACCACCAGGGACCCACTCATGCAAAGGAGTAACCCTGAGATGTAGCAAGACAAGGGTCACCAGCACTCTCAGCAGGAAGACCCCAGGCTCCTCCAAACCTGCAGGCACCCCCACACTGCACCTGCAGGTCCCAGCTGGAGTCCCCAGACAGAGGCTCCGTGGTAGTAAACCTGCTGGCACCCAGGCCCCAGGCCCTGGCTGATGTCCCAAAATGGATGCAGCCACATACAACCAAACCTGGAGTCTCCCCTGAAGCAGCCCTATAGGCCTTCATAGCAGCGGTAGTGGCGGTGGTTGTTGGCGCAGGAGGCGGGTCAGCAGCAGTGAGGCTTCAGTTGCATCTGGGGCAGGGGTTTCTTCTGTGGCAGCAGCGCCCAGAAAGAAGACCTCCTGGCAACCTCAGGCTGGCAGCAGTGGAATCAGAGGCAGCAGCAATGGCGGTAGCCCTGGAGGCAGAGGTTGGTTAACAGGAGACTTCCAGTTCAGTGGTGGCGACCACAGAGGGAGGTAGCGTTGGAATTCGCAACCGAGATAGCAGAGGCTGTGCCCAGATAAGAGACCACAGGGCATGGCAGTGGCATCTGCGGCATCTGCACAACTTCATTTTATAGAGTGACAATGTACTAGATAGCCACCGACTTTTCTGTTTTTCATGGCTAATTTATTGATGCACCAAATCTTTTTTTTTTCCCTAGCAGTTTCAAATCTCATTGAGTACTTGAATAAATGATAGATCTTTGCCTATAACTTTCATTTCTGCACTATAGTAGGTAAGTTTGAGAAGTAACACTTCTAATTGTATGAAGCGCCTATCACTGTTCAAATTGCTAACACTTACTTTGGGTGTTGCAATAATCTTTGAAGGGTAACTATTACAAAAAGATTAGCTATTGGGCTGCGGGTGTAGCTCAGTGGTTCAATGCTTTCTTAGCATGCCCAAGGCCCTGGGTTTAATCATTCACACTGCAAATAAATAAATAAATAAATAAATAAAAGAAAGAAAAGAAAAGAGAAAGAAAAAAATGGAATATCAGAGTTAAACATTTTAGAAAGTATTGGTTCTTTAAGTTGTTAAAGAACTTTTGCGTCTTTGTTTTAGTATCAAGCTCCATGACTAGTTTTTGGACAAAGTGAAATAAACTTTCCTAACGTTGATTTTCCTCCTTTACCCTCAACATTTCTGTAACTGCATCATTACTTGAATGAGTTGAAAACTTGGGATACTTTCTTGTAATTGTAAATCTTCATTGTCAAAAGGCTATTTGCTTCAGCTCTCTCTCTCTCTCTCTCTCTCTCTCTCTCTAAATAGAACCAAGTTAACTCAAATCAAAATATTGTTCACCAAGGGATGTGTTCCTTTCCATCCTGCTATTAGCAGTAGGAGCAAAACCTCCAATTTTGTTTGTATGGGCAGTTGGAAACCTTGTGAGATGGAGGACCACGTTCAGAAGGCCATTAAGGGAAGTGTAGCTGGCTACTTACCTCCGTCCACCCTGGGAGGAGTTGGCCAAAACCCTGCTGACTGAATTTGGAAAGCCCTTGAAACATGTCATTAATGGTGCTTTCTTTTGAAATTGGGCTGTTGACCTAATTGTGATGGACAAAACCTGGCCAAATCATGCAGCAACCCCCTCCCACCAAAGGGCAGTGTGAGTGAAGTGTTTTAGCAACATCACTGATTTTAGTTTCATAACCTCAGCTCATAAAGATGACAAAAAACACCCAAGCTATCAAGTAGGATCCGATGAGGGCAGAAGTATAATTTAATTTTGAGCATTTGTATGTTAAATGGCATGTTGTTGGCATAGTTTGAAAGCATAATTCTGGTGTCTCTCCACACCCAGTTCCTCCTAAATATTTGGGAGAGTTTCATAACACTGTGTAGGAGTTGTGCACACCAAACCCTCTTAAACCGATCTGTTCATGCATTCCTCCCAGGCTTCACACGGTCATAAATGTCTTTCCCCATCCGAGTCCTGGGAGGTGGTGTGGTGCCTTGGAATGGACTAGTATTTAGAAGCCAGGAGGCTGTATCTTAGTGGTAGAGTGTTTGCCTGCCAACCATCGCTGGAACAGCAAAAACAAGAAATGAAGGAGCCATGTCTGCCCGAGTTCAAATTCTGTTTGTTTTTTTTTTAAAGAGAGAGAGAATTTTAATATTTATTTTTTAGTTTTTCGGCGGACACAACATCTTTGTTTGTATGTGGTGCTGAGGATCGAACCCCGGCCGCACGCATGCCAGGCAAGCGCGCTACTGCTTGAGCCACATCCCCAGCCCAAAATTCTATTTCTTCCGTAGGTCCATGGGTCACATTTAGGCTGTTAAAGGACACAACTCCTGGTGTAAACAGAGCAGATACGAATGACTACATGATATAAATATCCCAGATAAGTGCTACCGATATTCCCAGTCCTTTATCAGAAAATATTTAGTTCTTCCATAGACCCCTATTTTCATGTATTTATCCACTAGGCTGAGTTTATTACTAGTTTATTACTAGTTTGTCAATCACATGTTAAAATCAATACAAGGGGCTAGTGTTCTGCTCAGATATAAAACACTTGCCCTAACATGCTTGAGGCCCTGTGTTTGATTTCCAGCAATGCAAAACAAACAAACAAACAAACAAAAAACTCACACTATCATCATGATGGCCTGTTGAGTATACT
This sequence comes from Marmota marmota marmota, assembly GCF_001458135.2. NCBI lineage: Eukaryota > Metazoa > Chordata > Mammalia > Rodentia > Sciuridae > Marmota > Marmota marmota. Next base: position 2,016,781 of record NW_025999897.1, on the reverse strand, counting down.
CAATGCTAGGACTCTACCCAAACGTTGAATGTTTTTCAGCCTTTAGGCATTAAGCTTGACATGGTTTTCTGAACAACAGAACCAGCCCAAAGAAGGCCCCCCAAATCCAAGAATCAGTTTTAATCTTTTACAGATATCCCAGTGACAGTCAAATGGTGGTACATGCCTGTAATCCCAGTGGTGCAGGAGGATGGTGAGTTCAAAGCCAGCCTCAGCAACAGTAAGGTGCTAAGACCCTGTCTCTAAATAAAATACAAAATAGGGCTGGGGATGTGGCTCAGTGCTTAAGGGCCCCTGAGTTCAATCCCTGGTACCCACCCCACCAAAAAAGATCCAGATATCCCAGTGACAGCTCCTTGTTCTTTCTGAATCCACTGTTTCCCTTTCTTGAAATTCTATTGGACAGAGTAATTGGAGCACTTCCTCACCTGACTCCTCATTGGCCATGAGAACAGTCACCTGCACCGCCCAAGTCCAACTGATGATGATTGAGATCTGTCAGAATAAATCAGAAGCCTCTTCTAGTGTTACGAAGCTTTGTGGATGAGTTGCACTTTTGAGGTGGCAACAACAAAGCCATATTTTCTAGTCTGAAGAAGTTTTAATGTTTGGAACTTGAACAGATTAGGCAGAAATATTGGAAGTTTGTCCATAAAAAGGGGGATTATGAGGAAGGAGTGGATGAGTACAAAGACTTTGACTTAATTTAAAATTAATAAAGAGTCAAGGTGTATACAGAAGGCAGCTCCAAAAATGTAGAAAAACATGTAGAAATAGAGAACTTTTTTTAACCCTTTGCCTTACACCAAAGTTTAAGGGGATCAATGACATTCACCCCCCCTTTCCTGTCCATCCTCTCAAGTTATGTCTCGATCACTTGGAGCAGACATTAATTTAGTAAACTTGAAGTTTTCCCCTCCCTTCCCTCCTCCCTTTTCCACCTCTCCCCTGTGCCTCCCCTCCCCCTCCTTTTTCTTCCTTGTAACTTTTTTTTTTTCTTTAGTACCCAGGGCCTCACACTAAGTCACATCCCCAGCCCAATGTAGCTTTTGGGTTTTAGTGGGAGTACCAGGGATTGAATTCAGAGGCACTCAGCCACTGAGCCACATCCCCAGCCCTATTTGGTAATTTATTTAGAGACAGGGTCTCACTGAGTTGCTTAGTGCCTTGCTTTTACTGAGGCTGGCTTTGAACTCATGATCCTCCTGCCTCTGCCTTCCAAGCCCCTGGGATTACATGTGTGTGTGTGTGTGTGTGTGTGATGGGATTTGTGGGGATGAGGTATAGCTCAGTGCTAGAGTGCTTTCCTAGCATGTGTGAAGCCTGAGTTCAATCCCTACAATACACACACACACACACACACACACACACGCACACACGCACACGCACGCACGCACGCACGCAAGAAAGATGGCGTTTTGTCGACATTCTTGTAGTTTGGACCTTGAATGTCCCCTGGAGGTCCACATGTTGAAGTTAAAGAACTATTCTTGGTCCCCAGGGTAGTACCACTGGGAGATAGTGGAACCCTTAGGAAGTGGGCCTAACAAGTCATTGGGAGCATGTCCTCAAAGGGAATTGTTGAACTTTGGCTCCTTCACCTTTTGCTTTCTGCCCATGAGCTGAGCAGTTTTCTCTGTCACACGTTCCCTGCCATTGCCTAAAAGAGGCCTAAAAGTCCCTGATTATGGACTGGAAACTCTAAAACTGTGATCCAAAATAAAGCTGCCCCCCCACCCCCCAGTGCTGGGGATAGAACCCAGAACCTCACACATGCTGAGTAATTGCTCTACCCCTGAGCCACATCCCACACCAAGCTTTTCTCTTTATAATTATCTCAGGCATGTTCTTACGGTGGTGGAAAGCTGACCAACACAGACATTCATTCCAAAATCATGAGGAAACACGGAAAACCCTGGGGTGCCTTTGTCCCCAGGAAGAGCATACAACAGGGATTTGCACTTCTCCACTGGCCTCGAGTTCTTGGCTTCCAGTTTGGTTTCCCTCGGGCCCTAGCGAGTGGGCAATAACAACTGTGCTCATCTGACTCCTGACAGCCAGGTCTCAAAGAGGGAAGTCACACACTTCCCAAGTGCTGATCCACGCTCTGCTGCTGCAGAAGAAATGGTTCATAACTGTGGTTAGGCAGCTCGGAGCAGGCCTGGCCTTCACCAGCACAGTCAGATGTGTCATTCTCTTCAGGAACTGGCCCCTCTGTGGGCCTTGTTCTTTTCCTCCAGAGGTAACGATTGTCTTTTTTTGGTATTTCTGCAGTGGTGATCTTACTTGCTCTTCTCATAGAAGACCTGAGGAATTTGCCAGCCCAAGTCACAGCTGGCTCCCAGGTGGTTCTCAGTCCTGTGACCTCACCAACACCCCAACCCAGATTGGCTTGGGAGGTTCAAACTTGGCTCGCTGGGGCACGATGCTTCCCAATTCCCACACCGGGAGATTTATGGGCAGGCTGTGGAGAAAACAGATCTCTAGAGGTGGGAGGTGGCCAAGCAGTTTACTTTTGTAGCATGTTCTAGAATTCTGCCTAACACAGAAGAGGTTGACCTCATTTTTACCCCACCCAAAGATTAAGTGAGAGTAACTAGATAACTCGCAAGCTCTTACTGACATTTGCTAAATGACCTAGCAAAGAGAGTTCTTCATTTTCTGTTTCTCTGTCTCTGTCTCTTCCTCTCTCTAAATATATGCTAGTGTGCATTTACAGATTAAAAAAGAGTATATTTTTTATATACGTATATTCAAGAAGAATTCTCTTCTCTTCCATGGTGTGTCATTTACAACACGGAGTTTGCCATCAAAATGATCCGAGAATGGCTCTCCAGTTCCCACAGTTTGCCGGTGACTGTGCCTTTCAGGTAAAAATGGGCGACAGAGCTCAAATAGTTTCTTGTTGCAAAGAAATTCTTCAGTGTCCATTTCCTGGAGATAATGTAGAAAATGCAAGCAGGTTTCTGACATACTTCAGCTGTTCAGGAAATACTTTAAATAATTTCCTGCTCTAGAGAATAGGAGGAGGGCCAGAAAGTTGGAAAGCATTCCTCTCTTTCTTTACGGTCTCAAATGCAGTTCACGAGAACCTCCGCCATTCACAGACCCACTCCTTCAGCTCCTTTCTGGCCCCACCAGCCTTTTTTTAAATGCGGGAATGTTCTTTTTAAGAGTGTGGCGAGAATCCTGGCAACTTGGACTTCCCATCGCATCCTGGCCTGCGCTTCCTAAGGAACTTTACAAATCGGAGCTCATTAAGCCTGGAAAGCCCCATGAGAATCCTCTGGGCCGTTATTGAAATGCAGCCAGCTCTGAGGTGGACCAGCCGCTGTTTTTGCCCTGCACAGCAACAATTCAAGCAGTGGAGAGGAAGGGAAACGAACTGCCTAATGCAATCAAAACTGCAAGGAAGGAGCAGGCTAAGCAAGACGTAATTAATTGCCTCTGTGGTTTGCTTCGGGGGGCCTCAGCTACTGGCATTTTTATCTGGGTCATTTAGGCCTTTGGTTAGATTTCAGGTAATCGTTAATAAATAAAAATCTTTTATCTAAAGCAAGGCAAAGTTTGCTCACACCCTGCCTCCCAATGGAACATTGGATAAAATGTGGAGACATTTTTGGTTGTCACATCCAGGAAGGGGGACATTACTGTCTACTAGTGGGTCAGGGACAGCTGCTAAACATCTCGTAGTGCATAGTAGAGACCTATCTGGTCCAAAACGTCAACAGCGTGGAGGTTGAAAACCCTGGTTTAAAGGTCCCAAGGGATTCAGGGTTGACCAGTGTCCACGATTAGTCTTGGGTCTTCTATTCATGACCGTCTGGCCCATTCAGCTCTAGAACCTACTCTCAGGGCAGCAGGCTGAGCCTCGTGGGGTTCCAGGGTCAGTACCCTTGGATGCCTCTGGGCTGGTGACACTCTCCTGAGGCCCCTGGTGAAGACACACCTCTCCCTGCATCATGGGCTCCAGGCAGTCGGGTGCCCCTACGTCTCCAGAGAGGGAACCACTTGCAGCGCCCCAGAGCTCGGAGGTCCTGATTGTCCTGAAGTGACCTCGAGGAGGCAGTCCTGCTCCTCTGACAGCGCTTATTCAGAGAGGCTCTTTATTTCCAGCCTCCTTGAGGCCCAACTGCCAGGGAGACCCTGGGCTTGAGCCAGAGGCAGCCTGGGGGACGTGCTGCTCATGGAAAGAGGCTGAAAGGTTTAATTCCAACCTTTCCTTTTGCAAACTTAAAAATGGTATTCTCTTGAGAAGACCTGGGACTCCTTCAACTCACAGAGGAAGCCTCCTGGACACCCCACGGAGCCCCTCCCTCCTCTCCCTCTGACCTCCTCCTGCTGCTGCTGTCCCCACACTGTGTCCACTTCTTCCCTGAGGGGAAGATGTCCATCTGTCCTCCCTTGATCCACATCTTGTTCACTCTGGGCCCAGCACTGGGCACGGGCCTACCCCATCCCCCTGGCAGGCGTTTAAAAAGAGAAAGTAGGGGTTTGGGCTGGCTCAGTGGGGAGCACTCACCTAGTGTGTGTGAGGCTCTGGGTTCATCCCTGGCACCAGAGAATGAAAAGAAAAGAAAAGAAAAAAAGGAGAAAGTCTACCAGATCTCATTTAACTGGAGCTGGGCCACTTGGAAAGCCAGAGAGGCCTAGAGTCCACTCTCAGGGCAGCAGGCTGAGCTCTTTCCCTGGGTGGCTGGGCTGTGGCCATGGGTTATTTGTTAATCAAATCAGAAGGGCTGACAGCAACAAGCCGGGCACACGAAACTGCAGGAACATGCTGTCTCACGGGTCTGGACTCAAGGTGCCAGACGTCTGAGGGCCATGAGGGCCTCTCTCCTTGGCTTGTCATGGCCATCTCTGCCCCGTGTCTCTTCACATTACTTCCCACTGTCCACATTTCCCTTCCTATAAGGACGCCAATCATATTGGACTAGTGCCCACTTCAAATGGCCTCATTTTAACTTGATTGTCTCTGTTAAGATCCTGTTTTGAGATAAGGTCACATGGTAAGTAGCAGGGGTTACTAGGACCACGTATCTTTTTTGGGGGAAAAGCAATGCAAACTGTAACAACCAAATTCAATTCATAATCCAAGATTGCATCTTTTTTTTTTTTTTTGAGGTGGGCTCTTGCTACGTTGCCCAAGCTGGTCTCAAACTCCCAGGCTCAAGAAATCCTCCTAACTTGGCTTTCAAAGTGGCTGGGACTCTAGGCATGTATCACAGTGCCTGCCCTGGAATTGGATCTTTGGGCAAAAAATTACATTAAGAGATTACTTGAGCTATTGGCAATATTCACGTATGCACTGTAAATAATGCATAAATAAATAATATGATAGCAATATGAAATATGAATTCAATGGGAATTGAATGTGAAAATTATACTATGGTTATACAGAAAAGTCTTATCCTTTAACAAAAACAACAAAGTATTCAGGTATAAAGGGGCATAGAACTCACACTCATAGTTCAGCAAAGATTAAAAATGTAAAGGGCATGCCAGGCACGGTGGTGCACGCCTGTAATCCCAGCAACTCAGGAGACTGAGGCAGGAGGATCACAAGTTCGAGGACAGCCTCAGCAATTTAGTGAGTCTCTAAGCCACTTAGCAAGGCCCTGTCTCAAAATAAAAAAATAAAAAGGGCTGGGGATGTGCCTCAGTGGTAGAGTTCAGTCCCTGGGGGTCAATGCCCAGTACTGCAAAAATTAAAAATAAAAATATAGAGGAGGGAAAGAGCTGAAGAGCTGGTGTGGCAAGATGTTCTTTGTATGATTCTTTGAAGTTTAAAATGATTTCAAGATTAAATTTTAAAAAGCTAACACAGTTGATAGACTTTATGGAAGTTAGACCTTTTCTCCAGATCACTCCCTGTTCTCTGCAGGGAGGATTTTAGGAAGAGACTGTCCACAGCTTTGCTTCTGGAGGGGAGGACCTCATGTCGCCTTGGTTTTACTAGTCCATCGTGAGGTGTGCACACAGCACAGGCCGCCTGGGCTCAGGTGGTGCCCTCACACCACCTGCTTTGGCTGGGAGGTGAGGGATGTGCCCGGGGCGTCTTCCTCGGGGAAGACAGTTGCCACCCACAGCCTGGGCTCCTGACCAGTCAGGACATAGCTGGGTCAGTGTGACCCTCCCAACCTACATGCAGGTGACAGTGACCAGCACAGCAAGCTTCTCTGTCAGGGCGATAGGCAGTGGAGACTGACCGTCATTCCTTGGGTGAACTTCCTAGGGACGAAGGTTCTGGTCTTGTGGTGTGGATCTTAAATGTCCCCTAAAGGCCCATGTGCTCAAGGCCTAGTGGCCAGCCTGTGGCGTCATCGGGAGGTGGTGGAAGCTTTAAGAGGTGGCCTCCCTGGAGGAAGTTAGGTCATGGGTGTGCCCCTGCCCTCTGCTTCTCTGCCCTCAGGGGGCAGCTTGCTCTGTCCCTGCTCCCCACCATGACGCTGGGCCACCACAGGTCCCGGAGCAGCGGAGCCAGCCCACGGTGACTGAGACCTCCAGACTGTGAGCCAAAATAAGCCCTTCCTCCCTTTCAGTTGACTTACCCCAGGTGTCGGTCACAGCCAGGGGCCGCTGCCTGGCACGCCTGGCTGTAACCGAGTCAAGAGGGTCTGGGCCATCAGAAGGGGCCACTCCTGGTGGGTGGACACACGGTTGTTTATTTGCCAGATAGCTGCTGCGGAGTGAGCCGAGGGCCCTGGGGAAGTCTCTGGAAGCTACAGGGATGTGTGGGCAGCCCCCTCCCCTCCCCTCCTGCCCTCAACCCTACTCAGCACCTCAGGCTCAGCCCTCCCTGCAGACTCCCATCAGGGCCACCCTGGTCATCTCTCCTGGTCCTGGTCCCCGGGATCAATGATGCCTCTAGGGCATACGACTGAGGCCAAGGGTGAGGGAGACCAGAGATGGACCAGGATGTGGAAAGGAGAAGCAGTCATCCTGAGATGGGTCTGGGAGAAAGAAGAACACGAAACCCGGTTGCCTCTAAAAAGCATGAGTAGGGCTGGGGACGGGGCTCAGGGCTAGAGCGCTTGCCTAGCAGGGGCGAGTCCACACCACGGAAGGGAGGAAGGGAGGAGGGA